>NW_027505414.1:0-193930 GCF_021521415.1 Bidens hawaiensis | reverse complement strand
GATAAAACATAACCTGTAACAATGGATATGGCTTCATACTTGTGTACAATAGTTAAAAACAAACTTGACAATGTAAAAGATATGGTGAGCCATAGATGACCCATATTAACTTATAAGACCCATACATACGCTCCACGACTCGATTTATTTCAACAACACTAATACACTATATAAGTGGTTTATGACATAATCATAACACAACCAACACCATACTTATATGACTCGCCAGGAATGACCAATGTGTATTTAGTTCAGTATTGTGACACGTTTGGTGGACGAACAATAAGAACCGGACAATTGGCATGATGCGCACAGTAATCACTAATGCTTCCAATTATAGCCATGTGAATACACGATTACCGCTTATAATGCTAAAAGTATATGCTCAATATAGTTAGCTAATTCATTAGTTAGAAACTCAACTTATAAACGCACATTTTATGTTTACACATTTTATATCTCTCGTTCTTAGATTTAGTTTAGTTTGTCGTTTTTTTCTCTCGAATAATATTTTAAGATAAATAGACTGATAATTAAGGTTTTTAATATAGCTTAATATTATCGTACCTCTTGATCTGGCCTAGGCCTTTGCTGCCAACAACAAGAAGGTCAATATCCATTTGCTCTACAGCTTCAACCAGTATCTCCTTTGGCTTACCCTTTAAGACTAAGTACTCTGCTTTTATCTGTCAAAATTATCAAACAATTTTTTTATAAGTGTTATTTTCTATCAGAAAATAAAATAATTTCAAAACATGAGACTACTAGGAAATAAAAGGATTAAGAAAACGCTATATAAAAAATGGGTAACCTTATGTTGTCGCATAACTTGGAAGCACGAGCAAGAACTTTAGCAGCACTTTCTTCCTCCGCCTTTACCACTGATTCTCTCGTCCCAGATGTCGCAAATAGAACTGTGTATTTATAGGTGATCAAATCGGGTTGGTCAAAGGAACCGGAACCGGTTCAGAACCGGTTCCATTAGTCAACATCACTGTTTAAACCGGTTCCATGTTCGAACCGGTTAGGGAACCGAACCGGTTCCCCAACCCTCGGACCCGGAACCGGTGGAACCGGTTCTGACAGGTTCCTAAACCGGTTCTTACACTGTAACCGGTTCCAACCGGTTACAGTGTAAAAAATAATTTTTTTTTCGTTTTTCGTTTCCGCTGCTCGTATTTGTATAACATGTTAAATAAAAAAAACAATTAACATAAAATTCATTTTATTTACTTTAAGGAGTTCAAAAAAAAAATGTTACATGTTTTAAAATATTCAAAAACAAACTAACAAAACATTAAACTTATAAATATAAAGTTGTGACATATTATTTCTAGAAAAGCCTTCTTGTTCGTCGTAATTATTGAGTGACGACTTATTCATCAGAATTACTTGTAGAAACGCCTTCTTGTTCGTCGTGCACTCGAACATCAAGTGGTGTTTCGTCTTCCAGAGTGGTTACGTGTTGAACACGATCGATTGAGTCCAAGTGATCCTTCAAGCAAATGCACATCTCCACCGACTCCGAATTCAGTCTTGTTCTTCTCACCGATATTACCCTGCCACTAAGAGAAAAAGCAGATTCCGAAGCTACCGTAGAAGCTTGGGCGGTTAGTAAATCACGGGCCATGGTGGCAAGAATCGGAAACTCGGTTTCCTTTACCTTCCACCAAGCCAAAACATCAAAAGTGCCATATTCCTCTTCGGATAAACCGGTAGAGAAATCATATGCACTATACCTTCCTAGTTCGCTTGAAGGGGTGTTACCCCTTTGTTTTTTAGCCGTTACGTTGCGAACGGTGTTCATAAGGCTAATCATGGGGTCTCGTACTCTAGGAGCACTTGAACTTGATGAAGACCCCCCCGGCGTAGGCATGTGTATGTTTGACCCATATTTATTTATATAAAAGTCATACATAAATTTAAAATTCAAGTTAAAATCATTTTTGTGCCTCTGTTGAAAAGTTTGGGTCAACTTCATGCATATCTAAGGCTGAAAAAATTTCGTCTATCACACATTCAACCCCCGTAACATTTAACATTGGGTTTAAAGCGGCGGCGCAAGTAAAAATCGGTGGCAATTCAAGAAAGTATTTTTTTAATTTAAATTTCATTGGTAATATGATGTTTGAAAACATTGGACTTTTATTTTCAAATTCTTTAAGATTGTTAACGATTAAAAATAACTCCGAAAGAACCAAGGGACTTGTCGGATAATACGTTCCCGATAGTTTCGTAGTTGATGTTTTAAAAACTTCAAGAAAAGTCGATAAGTCATTGATAATTTCCCATTTCTCATTTGAAAAGGGGATTGCCAAATCATTCTCGGCAAGACTAGAATGAAACATTTGTAAAGTGTCTCTTTGTTTCAAAGCACTTTGAAACATTATGCAAGTGGAATTCCATCGATGAGGTACATCCCAATTAGCTCCCAAAGCTTTTCTTCCCGTATCTTTACAAAATTTTCTATAATCCATTTGTCTTTTTTTACTTTTCTTAAAAACTTCATGTAGCATTACTCTAAAATCGTTTATAACCGATGTAACCTCATCCGAAGCAAGTCCGTCTTGCACGATTAAATTAATGATATGTGCAACACACCTTGAGTGAAAAAATACACCATTGCAAATCGGCGTATATTTTAATTTTAATTTATCAACCGCCGATGTATTATTCGACGCGTTATCAAATGCAATTGAAAATATTTTATTTTCTAGTTTATAAGTTTTTATAACATAATCTAAAATTTCAAACAAATTATCTCCCGTATGTGGATACTCAAAGAGTTCGAAAGCAATGGTGCGTTTCATCATTTCCCACGATGACGGTTCTACCCAATGAGCGGTGACACAAAGATAAGATTCGGGTAGACCATGTGGAGCCGACCAAACATCAGTAGTTAAGTTTATTCCCGTATTTATATTTTCAAAATATGCAATTAGTACCTCTTTGGCCTTCTTCCACAATTTTAAACAATAACGTTTAAGAGTATGACGACTTACGTGAGTGTATTGTGGTTGAAGCGTATCTCGAATCATGGCGGTTAAGCGAGGGTTGTCGAAGTGGCTAAACGGCAAAGCTTCTTGAATCACAAACTTCGCCATACGATCTTGAACTCGATCAATTTGGTATGTAAATATTCCGCCTTCACTATCCATTTGCGTTTGTTGCGACTCGACGTTCTGTTTCAACGCCCTGCAGTACGGTCTTTCGATGTGTTTCTTCAAATTTGAATTCGAAAGTGGGTTTAAATAAATCCCACAAAACTTGCACCGAGCCTTCAATGAATGGTCACTCAATTCAACCAAATCCCAATTGCACCAAATCTCTTGATTACGATTATGAGGTACAATACGAACGAAACTTGGTCGGCGGTGGAACCTTGACCAACCGATGATTGTGAGGCAGCCATAACAACAAATATGAATATAGAAGAAGAGAAAACAAGAGATTAGAGAACTCAGAACGTTGTAATAGCGTTTTTTTTGTATTTTTTTGCGTTCGGGTTTGCGTTTTGAGTGTTGTGATGAACCCATTACACCAAATACCTATTTATACTAGTAGTGGGGTGTTTGGGGAGCCAAAAAAACGGCCATTTTTGACCCCAACGGTCAAAAAACGGCCATAAAACCGTTTCCCAACGGCTAGAACCACTCCAACGGCTATAACCGGTTCCGAACCGGTTCCGGTCGAACCGGTTCCAGAACCGGTTCCGGTTCGGTTCCGGTTCCTACCCGGTCCACCTCCAAACATGTCAAACCGGTTCCGGATCATCGGGTTGAAACGGAACCGAACCGGTTCCTACGAAAAACGGGTAGGAACCGGTTCGGTTCCGGTTCGGTTCCACCGAACCGGTTCCAGGAACCGGTTTTGTTGTCCACCTCTATGTGTATTGATCAGGTTTTGACAAGTTATAATGTTGAATGTTTTGTGTATAAAAAGAAATTCTTTAAACATATCTTATTTTATAAATTATAAGATTTTAACTTGAACTTCTAACTAAATTGCTAATAAACTATTTGCTATTCCCCTAAAAAATATATATACATCATCTTGTTTTCCTTTACTTTATAAAAAGAAATATATATTTTTTATTCTTTTAAATATAATAATCATAGCAGTTACATAGTAATAAATATTTTTTATAATTACTTATGGCATCATTTAGTTTTATAATATTCGACTAGTGAACCAATAGCATTGCTAGTTTGATAACTGATCTAATTTTCGAGCTCCACCACATACCCAGACCCGTGGAAAGGGGGGTGTAAGTTGGTTGAAAGTGAGTTTGGACATGAACCACCGTGACACTAAAGCTGGATTTCTAATTGACGACATTATGGTGGTGGAGAAGATGTTGAAGAGCCCACTCAAGAGCGTAATAACTCCCTTCACTCTCATCCACAGCTATCCATATCTTCATTGTCGTCGTCTCCTCACCATTTTCACCTCTCTCTCCACCGATTGCACCGCGGTCTCGGCGACTCCGTTGGTTGATTCCATATATGTGTGACCTTTGTTTCAATGTTGGAGAAATGATAGTGAGCCTATATTTCTATCATTCTATAGGTATTTATAGAGAATTGTGGGTCCACTTTTTGATGTCATAAGATTTAGTTTACACATCATTTTAATTATTATTTTTTTTGCTATTATTAAATTTATTTATATAAATAAATAATGTAAGAGTTAAGGAATAAACATTACGATAAATTAAAGATATGATAGCATTACACACTCCTACTTGTCGGATTCAACTTATCAAAAGATGCATTCTTTTTATCCAAGCTTTTGATAGTATAGGCTATCATTCATCGGCAAATGATAAATGATAAATCTCATTAAATCGACATGCTACTTTTTAGTATTGTTGTTATGAAAATTGAAAATGACAATTTTATAAAATAGTAACAAAGTTTGAAAAGTGTTTAATTAGTTCACTCAAGTTTAAAAAATGTTCCAGTTAAGTCACTCAACTTTCATATTTTATTAAATTAAAGGTTTTCACGTATTTTTTTAGTTATGTTTTTCTTTCACATAGGAAATCTTTTTATCTTTTATTTACGTTGACCAATATTGAGTGGTGACGCGAATTTTATTTTTTATTTTTAAGTTTTAATATAATTAACATTTTTTTTAATTTTTTTTTTTTAAATTTAACTACATATATTGCAAATTCAGACCCGCACATCTTATTCTTCATTGCTTTCTTGGCGCATAAAAAAATCGGTGAGACTCTATTTGAAGATTTAGTGACCCGATTTGGAGAAATTTGCATGAGTGACCTAATTAAAACACTTTTAAAACTTGGTTACTATTATATGACATTTTCCCAGAATTGAAAGTATATGCTACATTTTCATGAATTTGTGTAAAGAGAACTTGTGCATAGGTTGGTTTTGGACTAAAACCAAACCCAAAATCCGAAATTTATGTTTTTGAGTTTTAGAAAATTATTCGTTTTGGTTTTTTCAGTTATGGTTTGATTAGGTTCAACTGTGGTTTTTTCTTTTCTTTTTCTTTTTAGCTAGGTTGAATTTTTTTGAAAAAAAAAAGAGTTGGGACAAAATAATGAATTTATGTCTAAATTATTTTGTTAACCAGCAACTAATTGGTTATTACATAAATAGGCCAAAAATATTTAAGTTACATATTTATTAATATCATTACAAATTACTTAAAATAAAAAAGTGAAAATTATAAACTTGGTTTCGGTTCGTTTTTTTTTTTCCTTTGATTTTTACAAAAACATGAAACAACCCACCTATTTTTGTATCGGTTCATTTCCTTTTTTTTTTGGTTTCATGTACACCCATAAGACGTACCTTGTTTAGTTGTTTATTATCTTTCATGATTTTCATTATACTTCATATATGATATCAAATACTTCTGTTACTACTAGTTTGCAAGACAAAAAAAAAAAAAAAAACCTAAGAATTATGAATCATACCTGTTTTTCTTAGCAAGGTTACGATAATACATGGTGAAATAGACTTCTTTTATTATGACACCAAACACAACTACAATTACAAAGTTATTGATAAAAAGCCTCTCTTTAAAAGAACTGATTATAATTTTCAACCAAAACAACATAAACAGGTGTACCAACTTTATATTTAGGTGATAATTACTTGTTATCAGGTGACAAAAGGATGCAAAAAATCATAGCATTTCCTTTTTGATTTTGTTGCAGATAACGTCTTTCAATACGCGTGTCGATATATCTATAAATCATTCGAAAACATCTTAATCGTCGATAAATCATAGTCCAAACACTAAGCAAACAACGTATAAACTTAAACCGCAATACCAAACTCAGATAAGTCACGTCAAACAACAACATTTAACAATGCTAGGACGTCAAGGCTGGCTCTGAGAATTTAAGTACCTCGGTCGAGCAGAAATAAAAAGGCACGTAGGCCATAGCGAGTAACGGAATATAATAGCTATTTTTTTTCAAATGACACTAGCATTATAACAATAAACAAAGCAACGGTGGCCCACTGGTGAGTGGTGGTTAATGACGGTGAGCTAGTGGTCAACGACGATCACTTGGTCGTCCGACGTCTGCGGCTGAGCCTTTGGTCTATCACCGATCTTCACCAAAGAAGAATTGGGCCTGGAAATCTGGAATTCAATCGGCCATTATACAGTATGTTTGTTTATCTAATTTTATTTTTATTTTAAATTTAGTTTGGATTCAATAACTTAAATGGATTAATGGAGAGGAAAAAGTATTGGACCCAATATAATATGATGATTAAGATCCATACCTATATAAAAAAAATTAAAACATATGGATAAGAAAAAATTTGGCCCCCAAAATTTACGTGCCTCGGGCGATTGTCCGACTCACCCTACCATAGGGACTGGCCATGTATGACGTTATGCAAAATAACAAAAAATTAACTGTTTAAAATAGACTAGTATTCCATTAATAATTATTTGACACGAATAATAACGACGAGGAGTAAGGTTTATAACAATCAACACAGTAAAGTCTTATACCGTTAAATGTTCATTGAGTTTTGATGTGAATGGTTATAAACATAAGTATAATATCAGTTAAAAAAGGACTTGTTTTTACTTAACTTTTGTGTGAATGTTTTTACACAGTTTAATTTTATTTGACGAGAACTTTACAACGAGCTATGATATAATCCAAAATAGAGTTAAAATAAAAGATATAAAAATTCTCATAATAATGTATGAAATGAAGTTTGGTTTGTTCAAATGTAAAGTTGGATGGCACCTTCTTGAAGCCTCGAACGACCCGCTCCTTCCTGCCTCCATACCAAAACGGTGGGCGGTATTGGAGGCGGAGGCGAGATGACGCGAGACGTTCAGGAGCCAGGAGGGCTCGAAAAGGGAATAATGTGCTATTTGATTATTGTAACTAGTTTAATTATTACGAGAGGTTATTTTACTATTTAAACTGATTTAATTATAATAGTTGTTTCTTTTGTCCATGAAATATGAGACTAACGGACCAAGGTCTCTTAATTGTTTCTTTAACACCTCTAATTCTTATACCAAAACGGTGCGCGGTATTGGAGGCAGAGGCGAGACGACGCGAGACATTCAGGAGGGCTCGAAAAGGGAATAATGTGCTATTTGATTATTATAACTAGTTTAATTATTATGGCAGGTTATTTTACTATTTTAACTGATTTAATTATAATAGTTATTTCTTTTGTCCATGAAATACGAGACTAACGGACCAAAGTCTCTTAATTGTTTCTTTAACACCTCTAATTCTTTCTTTTCCACAAAAATTATACCAATCATTAGCTTTTAATCCTTTTATGGTTTATATTAGTTTATTATATTAATTTGTAATCAAGATATAATTTTCTAGTTTATGTAATGGGTTACATATATGTAATAATATACATGCAATATGAACAAGTGAACAACATACGTGTAATATGCATAAATCTTGTGTAATATACATTACATATACGTAATACAATATTAAACATATGTAATGCGAGCAAATTGTAAATATGCATTACAGTTGTGTAATATACGTTACATACATGCAAGTAAGATATACACACATATTTTTATGTGGATTACATACACATAATACATAATACCACATTTGTTTTAAGAATTCGAATTTACGCACAGTTAGTTTTCTATTCAGGAATTCTCATTTACACAACTTTAGTTTTCTAAATTTACTTTTTTTTTTTGGTATTAACAGCTGCTCGAACATTTTTTTTTTGCTCAAAGATGATGGTAAAGAACTAATGATCAAGAAATGTAGACAAGCTCAGTTTTAGCATTTTCTATTTGTTTTTGTTATAGTAATTTTTTGGGTATTTTTATTCGAATATATACATTTGTATTAATTAACTTTTTGGTTTAAGAAATGAAGACAAATCTTTTGTATTAACTTTTTGTTTTTCTCTCCTCTACTACTTTTTATTATTATTATTATTATTATTATTATTATTATTATTATTATTATTATTAATTACAACCTCAAATTAATGGAAATTAAATGTGTGACTTAAATTGGTTATTAAAGTTTTTAGAAAAAATATTGTTTGCGTCTCTTTGGTTTTAAGGCAGAAGCACAATGAGTTGCCGAAAAAAATTTTGAACTGGTTGAGTCCTCGTGGTTTCAAAAATGAACCATTTGAGTCCCTGCCGTTACTTAACTTTCAAGGTAAACTTTAATTTTACTGAAACCACATAGACTCAAATTGTTCGTTTCTGAAACCACAGGGACTCAAATTGTTCGTTTATGAAACCACGGGGACTCAACCAATTCAAAAGAAATTTTCGGGGACTCATTGTGTCTCCGCCCTAAAACCTCAAAAAAATTTTCGAGGACTCATTGTGTCTCCGCCCTAAAACCACAGGAACGCAAACAGTAATTTTCTCAAGTTTTTACAACTTAGCATATTCCCATATGGTCCATTCCTTATATATGATATGCTGACATCAATCTTAAAAACATATTTTGTATATTAATTAAAGTTATAAGAATAAAAATGTGATAAATTCCTAAAGATATTTATCCGAGTCTGCCTCTATAAATTCAAGATTAGAATTTTATGGTTTTATTATAATCGTCGTTCAATATATTTTGAAGACTTTAAAACAAATTTCTATAAGATTGTGGCTATTTAAAGCTCAGAAATCAGAATATGCTACACTTTTAGCATAAGAACCTTGATAAAGGTATAAAACCACATCAACAATGTTGGGATTTATGAAAATTGCGATTCATTCGTATTGGGCTCATACACCGAATTAATGCTTATGTGGATCGAGTTCTTTTTGGCCGGTATTAAATACGTTATTCGATGAAAACATATTAATAATAGGTTTTATATCTTTAACACAAACAAACTAATATACGAACATGTCTGAGTTTATCTATTTTAACATAAGTTCAGCACATGTGCATATAAATACTGATGAATCAATATCTATACTTATTTTGACAAGTTTTACGAAAGTCGTCATGAGAAATTTCATGATATCAAGATCTTAATATAAGTGACTTCCATTTTATTCCAACTTATTAGATAGATAGATAGATAGATAAACCATTCAAAATTCAACAAGGGTATTGACAATGACATATGGTTGGACTAGTGCATTTTGCTTTAGCGAGGTGAAGAGGTAGGTCCCAGCAGAGCCCAGTTGGACCCGCAAGACTCACCTTGAAGAGGGACGTCTGCGCAAGGACCAACTGGTTCCGCAGGACCCACCATGCTCAGAGATGAAGACCTTACGCGCAGTACGCCAGCTGTTCCCGCAGGAAAAGCCTCCCAATGGTGAAGTACCCCGCCTGTTCCCGCAGCTGCGGATACAAGCCATCAGGGAAGGCTACCCGCACTAATAGCAAGGCTACACGCACAAGGCACTAACTCTTAATAATTCAGTAATGTCACCTGAAGAAGGAATGAGCAAGGCGGGAATACTCCCGCCCAAATGGGCCAGTCCGTACGCTTCTGGAAGATCTTTTGTACTATACCTGCAAGGTATGGACAAAATAGACAAGATCTGACCAAAGCAGCCCATGAACCAATCACAGGGTGACAGCTCACCGACAACAGTACGAGGAGGAGCACGCTCTAGTACTTAATGTCACTATCAGCCGCTGCCTACTCACCAACCATTGTTGTGGCACGCACATAGCCTGCAATTGGTGGAAAAGGAATAGTACACAGCCGGCCATGTCACTATCAGCCGCTGCCTACCCACCAACCACCAGCATGGCACGTGCGTAGCCCACAGTTGGTAGAACAGGAATATTATACAGCTGGCTGTACCTGCTTGGAAACCTACCTTCGGCTATAAATACTCCAACACCTTGGAACGGTAGGATTACCTTATCTTCTCTAGCTATTTCTCTTAATATACACTTATATTCAGAGCAATCTAGTCTGATTCTCACGCCGGAGGGTGGTCACAAGGAGGAACCCCCCCTTCTCAGTGACGAGCTCACGGTGTCTGTTTTGCAGGTCATCTGAAGGATAACCATCTTTGCCGGACCTAACCCTCGTGGGAAACATCTACTTAACCCCCAGATTATCCGTAATCTGCCCAGGGTCACTTAGTGTTTCTTCATTGGCGCCATCCGTGGGACAAAAGCTAGAACTACTTCTTTTTCAGTTTTTTCAAAACTTCTGGAAAGATGGTTAAGGTTACTCCAATGCCAAGGCCAACGAGTGACCTAGAAACTCCGGTAACCACAACCCCAGCTACTGGGGGGAACACCGGCGAGTACACAATTTTTACGAACACTACTCCGGTTACCCAAGCCGGGGCAAGTGCAGTAAACAATCCTTCACTGGGATTCACCGATACCCAGTTGGAGAGACAACAGACGAGGCTCCCCCGCCAAACACTTGATCAAGTTAAAGCGTGGGCGGAAGCACGTCAGAAGGAATTCCAAGCTGAGTTGGATGAACGCTTATGTTCACTCCAACAGGCTGACGAATTCGGAAGCACTCGACAACAGCTCAACATGAGCAATGAGTGCGAGTACTTAGACGATGATTGGGAGGAGTCCGACAGTGACGCAAACCCTCGTCATAGGGCGAAAGGGAAGCGCAAGGAAATGGACTTCCAACCAAGAAGGAATTTGGGAGAAACCTTCAAACCAAGGAACGCGGGGGGAAACCCACGTGACTTCTCCAAAACCTTTAGACCAACTGTTGCAAATGCGGGAACGTCCAAGTTTGCAAGGGACATTGCGGAAGCAACCGCCCCGAAGAGTGCCAAACAGATGTCCAACATCGGCACTTATGATGGTATATCCGACCCAGACGATCACTTGAACAGATTCATAGCGGGGGCAACCGTCAGCAACTGGACGGAACCCACGTGGTGTTATATGTTCCAGATGACGCTGGTTGGAGCGGCCAGGGCGTGGTTTGATCGTTTACCGGTCCACCACATCTATGATTGGGCGGATTTCCAACACAAGTTCAGCCAGCACTTCAGTCAACAGAGGAAATATACTGAAGAGCAGTGGACGATCCTCAACTGCGTTAGGGAGGAGGATGAATCTTTACTAGACTTCATCACTCGTTTCAACTCGAAAAAGCTGAGTCTGGGCACCATAAGCGAAGATCTTGTTCGCAGCCGCTTTCATTCAGGGCGCCGAATACCCAGAGCTTATCCGCACGTTGACGGGTAAAGACGGCATGCCATCCACATGGGATGCCATCATGACGGCGGCCAAGCGCTTTGCCGAAACGAAAAAGCAACTGGGTAGGGATCTTCCCCAGAGTACACACCTCTACACGCAGAGGACTAGAGAAAACAACGTCCGGACCGCCCGGCAAAACAAAAAGAGGAAGCTAGGTATTTGGCAGTCAAGGGTAAACTTTGACACCTCATCCAGCTCTCGCCCTCTAGTAGGCGGAAGGGATAACACGCACCCATCAAGCCGAAAACCCCGGTGGACGCCACTCACCAAAAGCGTCACGGAGATATTTGCCACTGAAAAACTCCCATGGCCAAAAGCTCCAATGATCCGGCAGCGACATAACGCGGATCAGAGCAAATCCTGTGACTTCCACGGGACAAAGGGTCACACCACTGAGGAGTGTACATCCTTGAAGGATATTGTTGAAACATTCGTCAAGGATGGAAGACTTACACACCTTGTGGCATCAATAAAGAATGGAGGGAGGAATGATAACCGATACAAAGGGAACGGACGAAAGCCCGTTGACATCAGCATCCACATGGTTCATAGTAACGTCAGAGGAAGAAAAAGACGAACGACAGAACCATGCGCGTGGAAGGAAGCTGAGGTGCGCTTCCCGCGAGTGCCAGGAGGACCCAGCAAAGAAGGCCCTATCATCATCAAAAGCCAGCTGGGGCACTACATCACCTCCCGCACTCTTGCTGACAACGGCGCCTCGTCAACGGTTATGTACAGGCAGTTTTTCGACAAGTTAGACGACGAAGACAAGGAACGCCTGGAAACGGTCTACGCCTCGATGGAAGGGTTCGACGGCAGCACAAACACCCCCATGGGTATCCTATCTTTCCTCGTCATTCTCACGGACGGGAAACACTCCCGCACAGAAGACGTGGACTTCGTCGTAGTGAGGAAGCCACACCACACATACGACATTCTCTTCGGGAGAGACGGGATGGCAAGATTCAATGCCGTGGTATCTTCAGTCTACGGCATGATGGGATGGCCAACAGCTGAGGGTGTAGCAATGATCACCGGTATTCCCCAGGTATACATCGCATCTGTCTCATCAAAACCCAAACCAAAGATGGCTAAACCAACCATCACCGAACCAGAAGAATGGGCCTTCAATGGCAAATACCCTGACCAGGCTGTTACCATTGGCCCAACAGTCACTGATCCTACGCGCACCTTACTCAAACGCTTACTACAGAAAAACGCTGACATCTTCGCGTGGACACCAGCTGACATGACTGGTGTACCTCGAAGTAAGGCAGAGCATAAGCTCAAGTGTGACCCGGCTTTTACGCCAGTCATACAAAAGCGCAGAGTAATGGGGACGGAACAAGCTAACACGTGTAGAACCCAAGTCAAGGAACTCCTTGACGCGGGCATCGTACGCGTTAGCAGATATCAAACATGGGTTGCAAATCCCGTTATGGTACCAAAGTCTAACAAACAATGGCGCATGTGCATAGATTTCAAAGACTTAAACAAAGCATGCCCCAAAGATTGTTACCCGTTACCCGAAATTGATCTTAAGGTAGATTCGTTAGCACCGTTTCGCCTTAAATGCTTCCTTGATGCGTATAAGGGGTACCATCAAATCCACATGGCCGTTGACGATCAGGACAAAACCGCATTTCGGACGCCCGATGGCACATTTTGTTATCAAATGATGCCATTCGGACTTAAGAATGCCGGGTCCACATACCAACGCCTGATGGACAAAGAGTTTCATGCCCAAATTGGGAGGAACTTGGAAGTCTACATGGATGACTTGGTCATCAAAAGCCCTGACCCAGAAGCGATGTTGAAAGACATCGAAGAAACTTTCAACACGCTCAGAAAGATAAACATGAAGCTCAATCCGAGCAAGTGTTCATTTGGGATGGAAGAAGGGAAGTTCTTAGGAGTCATCGTTACTAAAGATGGCTTCAGAGCGAACCCTGAAAAGGTCGAAGCCATTATTAAAATGGAATCACCTACTACCATCAAGCAAGCTCAGACACTGAATGGACGACTAGTTGCACTTAACCGCTTTTTGGCAAACCATGCGGATAGGTCGTTCCCATTCGTGTCAACATTGAGAAACTGTTTAAAGAAAACGCACTTCCGCTGGACACCAGAAGCGGAAGTAGCTTTTCAGGAAATTCGGTCACGCTTGATCGAACTCCCAACGCTCACAGCACCAGAAGCGGGGGAGGAATTAATCTTATACCTTTCCGCCACAGATAGAGCAACCGGGGCAGTCCTGCTAGTAGAGCGAAAAGGCATCCAGATGCCAATCTACTATGTTAGCCGTGTCCTAACAGACGTAGAAACCCGGTACTCTACCCTGGAAAAATTAGTCTTAGCACTTGTACAGGCTTCACGCAGGCTAAGACGATATTTTCAAGGTCACCCAATCACCATTCTCACCAAATTCAAACTTGCAAACGTTCTAGGCAAACCCGAATTGTCGGGACGCCTAGCCAAATGGGCAATAGAATTGGGAGAATACGCGATAAAGTACAAGCCGAGACCAGCCATAAAAGGCCAGGTCTTGGCCGACTTTATTGCAGAAGTCCCCGCTTCGCGGAAGAAAGAGTGCCAGGAGGAGGCTCAACCCTCCCCAGCACAGGACATCGATGATGTCTGGCGACTCTACACTGATGGAGCAGCCAGCAACGAGGGTTCAGGCGCAGGGTTGAAACTAACCAACCCAGCAGGCCAAGAATACACTTACGCTATTCGACTGAATTTTCCAAGTACGAACAACGAAGCGGAGTATGAAGCATTCTTGGCCGGGCTGAGAATTGCGCGTAAGATGGGAGTGAAGAACTTGGAAGCCCACGTGGATTCCATGTTAGTAGCCAACCAAATAAACAGGACGTACACGGCCGTGAACGACACAATGGCCCTGTACCTCACACAAGCAAAAACCCTTATGCGCGATTTTAACGATTGTAAAGTCATACACGTCAAGCGTAGCGAAAACAAATCTGCGGATGCGTTAAGCAAGCTTGCATCATTGCCTTCACCACTTGGGAAAGGACATCCGCATTGAACTCCTTGGAGCACCATCAGTCCCGCGCAAGGAAATCTGTGTCATCCGAACCGGCATAGAAACGTGGATGACGCCAATAATAAATTACTTTGCGGCGGGTATACTACCAGAGTCAAAAACACAGGCAAGAAAAATACGTTGTAAAGCACTGAACTATCAACTCATCGATGACATCCTTTACAGACGTAACTTTCTTGGCCCACTCCTAAGATGCGTGGACAACCAAGATGCTGGCTACCTCCTAAGGAAAGTGCACGAGGGCATCTGTGGAGCACACGCAGGTCCACGCGCAGTTGTAGCTAAGCTAAACAACGCGGGATACTTTTGGCCGGGGATGCATACGGATGCGCTGGCATACATCAGAAAGTGTAGGTCTTCCCAACTCTACCCAACACGCATCGCCCGAAGAATGAACTTGTTCCAGTCACCTCTTCATGGCCATTTCAGAAGTGGGCCATCGATGTGACAGGCCCATTTCCCACAGCAGCAGGAAACGTTCAGTTTCTAGTGGTAGCCATCGACTACTTCACCAAGTGGATAGAAGCACAACCCTTAGCCCAAACAACCACAAAACATATCAAAAAATTTATTTGGGAATTTATTATTTGTCGTTTTGGACTTCCACAGACTTTGGTGAGCGATAACGGCACCAACTTTGCTGACAAGAAGCTACAAAAGTGGCTGGAAGAACTTCAAATCACTCACACCTTTACCTCAGTGGCGCACCCGCAGGGTAATGATGAGGTGGAAAGATAAATAAGAGCATCGTCGACGGCATAAAGAAAAGACTCTTGGAACACAGATCCGGATGGGTGGACGAAGTTCCGCACGTCCTTTGGGCAAACAGAACGCTGAAAAAGGCAAGTACGGGAGAAACCCCGTTCAGCCTCACTTATGGCACTGAAGCCATGGTTCCGGTCGAAATTGGTCTACCCTCACCAAGGGTCTTGACTCAGCCAGAAGACAATGATGCAGAAAGACGGTTAGACCTTATGCTAACCGAAGAACGCAGAGACTTAGCCGCAGCGCGTGAAGAGAATTACAAGAGACAAATGCAAAAATACTACAACACGCGGGTAAAACTCTGCAACTTCAATGTAGGAGACTACATATTGCGTAACAACGAGGCTTCGAACCAAGAGCGCCCAGGAAAGCTGGCCCCGGTCTGGGAAGGACCATACATAATCAAAGAAGTTTTGGGAAAGGGCGCATACCGGCTCAAAAGGCTCGATGGCACCCCCATCCCAAGAACATGGAATGGAGCTCAATTACGCAAATGTTACATGTAGATCAATTCCAAACTTTTAAAGAAAAGGCCTAGAGCCACTTCTAATGGAAATGATTCTCCTTTATCACATTGGGTTGATAGCCTTACCTTTATACTTATGAACTTTCCACACTGATATGCCAGTATTCACCGCATAAATAAGTGTGCAAAGAAGTAAGTCGTTGTGTGTGGAAGGCGGCAAAACCCGCATAAACATAAAAACGGTAAAAATTTCTAAGGAAAAGATGAGGAAAACCTTCACGCAGGTCAGATATAGGTAAAGTGTAGCCATCCTACTAAGTGAAAGTGACGGTCTTACCCGCACAATCATGAAAGAGGAAGCAAAACTTTAACCTATTATCTGCCACGTTGAAAGGTTAACTTATCCAAAGTACTCAAGAAATTGCTAAGTTAAACCAAAATATGCGTGAAACAAAACGTATAAGGTTTACAAGGCAAGGCATTAACAAGAGATTTATATTCCATAAAAATTCAAGTATTACAAGAATGGTTGGGCACATACCCGCATACAAGAATATAAATTTATACAAAAATAAAAATCTATTCCAACGGTGGAAAGGGATCTAAAGGATCAAGCTTCAGGACCACTCCCACTTGAACCCGCACCATCAGTTGAGTGTGGCGGTTCAAGGAAAGCCTTGAGAATAGCTAGCCCATCATCAGCAGCAGCAATCTCGTTCACCTTCTCCACCACCGGATGCGGGAAGGCAGCATACTGGTTCACTGCTTGGTCATAAGCAGCTTCAGTATTCACGTCATATAGAGGGAAGTTAGAAGGCGGGATGCCCTTCTCAACAAACCCTAGACCAAGCAGGAAGCCAGCCTTTTCCCCATCCTCATGAGAAGCGTTGAGGGCTGCGCTCATGGCATCGTCATAAGATGTGTTCGTGAGAACCCGATGCACAACCTACAAAACAGAAATATATCAAAAACTCTTCTAAGTGTAAGGAAAAGCGTAAAGAAATTATAAAGCTGCGCATACCTGCGACAACGCTTCTCGAAGAAGCCATTCCTTGGTGACCAGAGCCTCCTGGAGGGCAGCTTGAGCTTCATCACGGGCGCGTTCGGCTTCGTTTTTAGTAAGGTTGGCAAGCAACACATCTTTAGCTGCAACCTCTTCAACGCCCTTCAGCTTAAGCTCAGTGTGGTCAAGCATCCCCCTCTGGTCCAAGATCTCTTGGAGCTTTTGGCGTCTTCCATGGCCAAGGCATCATGAGCCTGCTGGAGCTTCTCTAATTTGGATTTAAGTTCTTCAACTTCAGTGCGTAGAGGCTCAACAACAGCTTCAGCCTTGGTGGCCCTCTCAGTTGCGTTCCGTGCAGTTTCCTTAGCCAACCGAAGCTGTTCGTTAACAGCTTGGGTAGCCTTGGAACGGGCCTCGAGCCGGGCCTGAACTTCAACCTCGAGGGCCTTGAAGGCCTTCTCCTTTTCCGCAGCAAGGGCGGCAAGCCTCTTATTCTCCTCCCGGATAGCCCGCGCCTGAGCCATTTCCAGGCTACGCGCCGTCTTTAACTTGTCGTTTTCACGACAAAGCAACTCGACGCGCGGCTGCGTCCGGGCAAGGAGAATCCGAAGCTCATTCGTCAGCCTACCCTCCTGGTAGCTAGACATGCCTTCCCCCAGCGCACCACTTGGGGCGGCGTGGCGTGCCCACTCGACACAGTCCGCAGCAGTCCGGAGGGTCGTTCCCCGGCGGATACTCCACCGAGGAGCGTACACCTCGTTGGAATCACGAACTGCAATAAAACAAAAAACAGTTAAAAAAAATTGATAAAAGGGATATAAGGCCAAGATAACCCCACGCACCTGTAGGGTCGACCACAGGCCGATAGCCACCAAACCCATCACCTGAACCTAAGGGATATCCATCCAAAAGGTCAAGGAGACGGGAAGGAGGCAAAGATTGGCTAGACGCCCCAACCCTGAACATACCTGAAGGACCGGCCGTAGTCGCCGGCGCCGGAGGCATGGTGGAGGCCGCCGCGGTAGAAACCAACGGAGGTGAACTCACTAGAGGTGAACTCACAACCGTGGCCGTCGCTGCGGAAGAACCCGCAGGAAAAACCACCGCCGGCTCAGTGAAGGATTCCGTGAAGATGGCACTGACAGCCGGCGGGGATGATGTTACAGTTGGAACAGTTGCCTCAACGGGATGAGCAACTGAACCAATACTGCAAACAGGCGTAGCCGCCTGGGTCATCGCCTCGGGTAGTGTAACATCTGCCCCGATCCGACCCGACCCAGGTACCCGTTTCTCTGACCCGATCTCTTTCTTTTATGATTTAGTATTTATTTATACTTATATTTTACTTTTAATAATAATAATATATTTTCCTTCCCGCCTCTTTCTCTCTCTTTCTTTCCGCCGTCCCGTCCCTCTTCTTCTCTCTTTCCGCCTTCTTTTCCCTCTTGTCGCCGTCCCGCCCTTACGCCTTGTTTCCCTCTTTTCTTCCAACTCTTTGCTTGTCCTTTGTTCCTTCCCGCCTAAGGTTGTCTGCGCAGCTCCACGCGCCAGACTCCTTACAAGGAAGCCTGCGTGAAGACCAGTTGTTCCTGCGTTACGCGAGGCGAACTGTTCTCGCAGCGCGCTAAGAATTGAAGTCCTTCTCGCAGCGCGCTAAGAACGGTGGTTCTTCCCGCGACGCGCTAAGAATTGTAGTTCTTCTCGCAGCGCGCTAAGAACGGTAGTTCTTCCCGCGACGCGCTAAGAATTTTAGTTCTCGCAGCGCGCTAAGAATGGTAGTTCTTCCCGCGGCGCGCTAAGGATAATAGTCCTTCCCGCGGCGCGCTAAGGATTGTTCTGTCTGCCTTCGCCCTCGCGCATGCGCTCAAGCCTTCTCGCGCTATGTCTTGAGTCTTTTCTTCTGTTTAATCTAGCCGTTTGCTTTTGTGATGTCTTATCTTTTGAGCCGTTGACCTAATCTGCTTTATGTCTGAAAAGTTACTTTCGGCGCAGCATGCGCACCAACCCCATTGGTTGGCAGAAAAAGTGACTGACATTATCTTTGGAGATCTGCTTTTTCCATGCTTGACCAGTACCTTTATCTGACCCGCCCATGCCTGTTTACTGTTCCCTGTCAGCTTTCTCTTGTCCACTGCAGCTGCCATATCTTTTGCTTTTGGAATCTTTTACTTTTTGGAGATCTTTTCCCCTTTTCTAGGGATTGTGTTCCCTAGGGTTTCTCTATAAATAATAATGTTATTTTCCTAACACATCACACACAAACACTTAATTTAACCTCCTCCTTGCTCTCTCTGCCACCTCCCTCTCTGCCTCCGTCTTCCTCCCTGTTCTGCCCTGCTTTTCCGGTAATATATACATTATATATAATAATTTACTTATTAATTATGCTAACTTATAATCAAGACTTAAAACCAATCATTAAAACAATAATCTTATTTATAGGTTAACTTGTGCTTGTTTAAAGTTGGTTCTTGCTTTATCTTACACCGCATCGTTTATCATGTGAGTAATCTCGTACCTAATCCCTTTTTGCTTTTAATGTTTTGGGATGTTCATGTGTTCATACAAACTTAGAGTCTTAAACTGTTTATGAACTTTAGTCGCGCAGTATCCCATGTGTTGAGGACGTAGACTTGGCTGTTTATTTGTATGTGTGGATCATTAACCGTCTTGTCGGTCTATTCCGCAGTTCTCATGGTACCATTAGATGAACACGGGAGAACTATCGTTTATGATTTTCTCTTTTGTTTACACTTGCACAGTCTTTCTTGTTTGTGAGCTCAATTGTGAGCACTGGCAGTCTATGAATCTTAGAGTTGGTCCCGATCGGATTACACCCTTGTTGAAAACCAGACATACACATGTTGCGCGCAGATTTATTGTTATCTATGTATTGTATTAAACTTGATTTCTCACCAACACGCAAGTGTTTGACGTTTTATTTTAACACATGTTCAGGTTTGCAGTAGCTGTTTTGGAGTTCGAGGACACGTAGGAAGTTTTTCTTTATTTTGGACCTAGATTAAAATGTATCAAGACAAGTTATTGCTGTTTTATTATTATGATTTTTAATATAACGATTTATGTTGATTTATGCTATCTTGTGTTTACTCTGCGCGTGCGCGAATGAATATATTTATTAAATATTGACACCCAATAGTGTCACGAGTAGTGAAACAATATGTGGCGCCCCGATGTATAATCCGCCTTTGGTCGGGGTGTTACAGATTGGTATCAGAGCTCGTTGACTTTAGGATAGGTGGTTAGACGTAACGGCCTAGAATACCCCAAGAGTCCCTTCTCGCGCATGAGAGAAATCTCATGTTTGCGCGCTTATTGTTAATTACTTGTTATTTATGAATATGCTCGCGCTTGCGCAGTGTATGATTTTATGTTTTACTCCGCGATATTTCGATTTTTGTTGAATTTCGATTTTTATTGATTTTACTTACATATTCGTTTGTTGGATTTGAAAATCCGAAAAGTCATGGTGATACATGAATAGTTGATTTTCAATTTCCATTTACGATTATGTTCTGAGGTTGGAGACTTGAAAAGTCATGGTGATACATGAATTGTCAACCTCCAATACTCATTTTCTTGTATATTTTATATTGAGGATTGAAAAGTCATGGTGATACATGAATCGTCAATCTCCAATACTCGTTTGCTCGTATATTTTAAATTGGGAATTCGGAAAGTCATGGTGATACATGAATTGTCGATTTCTTGATTCGAATTCGTTACCTTTATTAAGTCTGCATTTAGGGTCATTTATTTTACTTTAACTTTTGACAGTAACTGACTCTGTGAAACCAAGCTTTTCGAGGTTATACTTTGCGCTAAAACCAAGATATTAACTAAAATTACAATTTTTATAGAATGCCTCCGCTATCTCGCCGCCATCTCAAGAAGAAAGAAGCCGCGCGCAGACGCTCGCAGCAACGTTCCCAGGAAATGGCCGCCGCAATAGCCCAAGCCTTAAACCAAAACAATGCTAACACCTCTGGTTACAACATTAAGTCCTTTAACGCGGGTAACCCTCCAAAGTTCACAGGCCTTGAAGGAGCCACCGTGATGCTCCAGTGGCTTGAGAAAATAGAAAACACTTTCCTCCACACCCAATGCCCCTCAGACAGACGAACCCTATATGCTTCCAGTGTCCTGGAATCTAGAGCGCTTACATGGTGGAATGGAGTAGCTCATGCGCGTGGCGCAGAAGCTGCTTCCAGGATGCTCTGGGAGGAATTTAAGGAAATTCTGACGCGAGAATTCTGCCCTCCCAACGAAGTTAAGCGCCTGGAGGAAGAATTTTGGAATCTTAAGCAGTACAGTGGCGAAGCGCGCGAGTACGCGACGCGCTTCCATGAACTAAGCCTGCTTGTCCCTCACCTTGTTACCCCTTCCCGCCGAGCCATAGAGAAATTCCTTGGGGGTCTCCCCATGGAAATTCAAGATTCTGTATGGGCCAGAAACCCAGTAACCCTCTCTGACGCCATCGAGTTGGCCGCTGTGCTCAGCGACAACCATGTCAGAGCAGGAACCCTGTTCCTGCGGGGATCTGAGAAGACCAAACTCACCAAGACTGTTCCTGAACCAACAGAAACCAAACCAGAACCCTCAAACCGTAACAACCTCAAGCGCAGGCGCAAAGCCTATGCGCTTACCAGCCCGCCCATAGTCCAGCAACCCGCCTACCAACCTCCAGTTTACGCGCCTAACCCACTGTCAACCTACCCAACTCCCCCTATAGTCCACAACTATGCCCTAACCAATCCCGCACTCCCTGCCCCGCCAACTAAGAAACCTTACACAGGAAACCACCCCTTTTGCCCAACCTGTAGACTCCACCACCCACCTCAAGTCCCATGTCGACTTTGTAACCGATGTGGCCGCACTGGTCACCTTGCAGAAAACTGTAGAGTCCTTCCCGCCAATCCAATTGCGCCGACACCACCAGTCTACCCGCAGAACCCACAACCAACCTACCAAAACTCACGACCCAGATCGTGCTTTAACTGCGGTGATCCCAGTCATTTCCGGAACGCGTGCCCGAGGCTACAAGTTCAGATTACGCAAGCGAATCCGGTGAACCAGATTTCGAACCAAGTGACGCGCGGACGAGCTTTTAACATAACCGCGCACCAAGCGCAAGCGAATAATGACGTAGTTAATGGTACATTTTTGCTTAACGGATTTTATGCTTCTGTACTTTTTGATACTGGCGCCGATCGAAGTTTTATTTCTCGCGCGTTTGAACAGAAGCTTGCGCGACCGCGCAACGATTTAAAAGAAAATTTTTCAGTTGAATTGGCTAATGGTGAAACTGTTTTAATTAACTCAGTGATTAAAGATTGCACGCTTAACCTTAGCGAACACGATTTTCTGATCGACCTCATCCCCATGCCTCTTGGAAGCTTTGATGTTATCATTGGTATGGACTGGCTTACGCATAATCGCGCCGAAGTTATTTGCGCCAAGAAGTTGATTCGCATACCTCGAGAAAATGGTGATCTTCATATCTACGGCGAGAAACCCTCCAGTGGTCTTAAGCTTATGTCTTGCGCCGAAGCCCAAAGACTCATGCGGAAGAAGTGTATTGCATTTTTAGCCCATGTGGTCAAACCTGCTGAAGAAAAGAAGAAGCTTCGCGATATCCCTGTTGTGCGTGATTTCCCTGAAGTTTTTCCTGATGATCTTCCTGGTATCCCTCCCGCTCGTGAAGTCGAGTTCCGTATTGATCTTGTCCCTGGTGCTTCCCCCGTAGCTAAATCTCCTTATCGTCTTGCACCCGCTGAAATGCAAGAATTGGCAAGTCAACTTCAAGAGTTGACCGCTAAAGGATTCATTCGCCCTAGCTCTTCGCCCTGGGGTGCTCCGGTGTTGTTCGTTAAGAAGAAAGATGGATCGTTTCGCATGTGTATTGATTACCGCGAGTTGAACAAACTCACCATTAAAAACCGGTATCCCTTACCACGCATTGACGACCTCTTTGATCAACTCCAAGGTGCCTCTTGTTTTTCCAAGATTGATCTCCGCTCTGGCTATCACCAGTTGCGCATCCGCGATGAAGATGTTCCGAAGACTGCTTTTCGAACTCGTTATGGCCACTTTGAATTCTTGGTCATGTCCTTCGGTTTAACCAACGCACCCGCCGTTTTCATGGATCTAATGAATCGGGTGTGTAGGCCTTTCTTGGATAAATTCGTGATTGTGTTTATCGATGACGTTCTGATTTATTCTAAGACCAAGGCCGAGCATGAGCAACATCTTCGGTTGGTGTTGCAAAAGCTTAGAGCCGAACAGCTCTTTGCCAAGCTCTCCAAGTGTGAATTCTGGTCTGATGAAGTACAGTTTCTTGGCCATGTTGTGAACAAGATGGGTATTCATGTCGACCCATCCAAGATTGAAGCAATCAAGAACTGGATTACGCCATCTACTCCTACCGAAATCCGTTCCTTTTTGGGCTTAGCTGGTTACTACCGGCGATTTATTTCGAACTTCTCAAAGATCGCTTTGCCTTTAACAGCTCTAACGCACAAAGGTAAACCGTATATTTGGGGCTCGAAGCAAGAAGAAGCCTTTCTAACGCTCAAGCGTTTGTTGTGTGAAGCTCCTGTCCTTGCGCTACCTGAGGGTAATGAAGATTTTGTCGTGTATTGCGATGCATCCAACCAAGGTCTCGGTTGTGTTCTTATGCAACGAGGCAAGGTTATCGCTTACGCATCAAGGCAACTCAAGGTTCATGAAAAGAATTATACAACTCACGACCTCGAGCTAGGCGCAGTTGTTTTTGCCTTGAAGATCTGGAGACACTACCTCTATGGTACTAAGTGTATCCTTTACACTGACCATAAAAGCCTTCAGCATATCTTTGATCAGAAGGAACTTAACATGAGGCAACGCCGATGGAACGAACTCATCAGCGATTACGATTGTGAGATCCGGTATCATCCTGGTAAGGCTAATG
This sequence comes from Bidens hawaiensis, assembly GCF_021521415.1. Lineage (NCBI taxonomy): Eukaryota > Viridiplantae > Streptophyta > Magnoliopsida > Asterales > Asteraceae > Bidens > Bidens hawaiensis. The sequence goes on along the minus strand of NW_027505414.1, from coordinate 169,979 downwards.
TGGTAGCCGATGCGCTCAGCCGAAAACCCTGCCAGCTTAACTGTATCTTGCCGCGCACGCAGCTTCACTTCGCGCCGATCCAAAGCAACCTTGAATCGCGCATTCGTGACGCGCAGCGCGCATCCATCCGTAATGGTAAACTTCGCGCCGAGTTAGCGTGTGGCGCGGAAGCTCATTTTGTCCCTAATCTGAGTGGAATTCTCTGCTATCTCAATCGCATCTGGATTCCCTTTGATGAGAATCTTCGCGCTGATATCCTGAGTGAAGCGCACAAATCTCGGTATTCTATTCATCCTGGCGCTGATAAGATGTACAAGGATTTGCGCATTACTTATTGGTGGCCCGGTATGAAAAAGGATATTGCTATGTTCGTAGCTAAATGCCTGACTTGTTCTAAGGTAAAAGCTGAACATCAACGCCCATCTGGTTTGCTCGAACAACCAGAAATTCCTACGTGGAAATGGGAATGTGTAGCGATGGACTTCATTACCAAGTTACCTTTGACAGCAAGCAAACATGATAGCATTTGGGTAATAGTGGATCGTTTGACTAAGTCTGCTCACTTTCTGCCCATTCGTGAAAACTACCGTGTTGAGCAACTCGCGCAGCTTTATGTCAAGGAAATTGTCTGTCGTCATGGTACTCCTTTGAGCATCATATCCGATCGCGATGGCCGTTTTATATCTCGCTTTTGGAAATCTCTCCAATCTGCGCTAGGAACTCGCTTGGACATGAGTACTGCATATCATCCTCAGACTGACGGACAGTCTGAGCGAACTATTCAAACTCTTGAGGATATGCTCCGATCTTGTGTTCTTGATTTTGGAGGTAATTGGGATTCACACCTGCCTTTGATCGAGTTCTCTTATAATAACAGCTATCATTCCAGTATTGGTATGGCCCCATTTGAAGCACTTTACGGTCGTAAGTGCCGCTACCCCGATTTGTTGGAGCGAAGTGGGAGAAGCTCAAATCACAGGACCCGAACTTGTTCAAGAGACAACCGATAAAATCGCCAAGATCCGTGATCATCTGCTGACTACCAGAAGCCGACAGAAGAGTTACGCAGATCGCAGGCGAAAGCCTCTCGAATTTCAAGTTGGTGATCTTGTTCTCCTCAAAGTGTCGCCCTGGAAGGGTGTTGTCCGCTTTGGGAAGAAAGGTAAGCTTGCTCCTCGATATGTTGGACCATTTAAGATTCTCGCGCGTGTAGGGAAAGTTGCCTACAGACTTGACCTGCCGCTCGCGCTCAGTAATGTGCATCCAACGTTCCATGTATCCAATCTCAAGAAGTGTTTAGCCGACGAGAACCTTCACATTCCACTTGATGAAGTTCAAGTTGATGAATCCATGCATTTCGTTGAGAAGCCTGTTGAGATTATGGATCGCGAGGTTAAGCAAACCAAGCGCAGTCGCATCCCTATCGTGAAAGTTCGCTGGGAGTCCAAGCGCGGAGCCGAGTTTACATGGGAAAGGGAAGATCAAATGAAGATCAAGTACCCGCACCTGTTCTCTGCGCAACCTACTTCGAGATAAATTTCGGGACGAAATTTCTTAAAGTAGGGGAGACTGTAACATCTGCCCCGATTCGACCCGACCCAGGTACCCGTTTCTCTGATCCGATCTCTTTCTTTTATGATTTAGTATTTATTTATACTTATATTTTACTTTTAATAATAATAATATATTTTCCTTCCCGCCTCTTTCTCTCTCTTTCTTTCCGCTGTCCCGTCCCTCTTCTTCTCTCTTTCCGCCTTCTTTTCCCTCTTGTCGCCGTCCCGCCCTTACGCCTTGTTTCCCTCTTTTCTTCCAACTCTTTGCTTGTCCTTTGTTCCTTCCCGCCTAAGGTTGTCTGCGCAGCTCCATGCGCCAGACTCCTTACAAGGAAGCCTGCGTGAAGACCAGTTGTTCCTGCGTTACGCGAGGCGAACTGTTCTCGCAGCGCGCTAAGAATTGAAGTCCTTCTCGCAGCGCGCTAAGAACGGTGGTTCTTCCCGCGACGCGCTAAGAATTGTAGTTCTTCTCGCAGCGCGCTAAGAACGGTAGTTCTTCCCGCGACGCGCTAAGAATTTTAGTTCTCGCAGCGCGCTAAGAATGGTAGTTCTTCCCGCGGCGCGCTAAGGATAATAGTCCTTCCCGCGGCGCGCTAAGGATTGTTCTGTCTGCCTTCGCCCTCGCGCGTGCGCTCAAGCCTTCTCGCGCTATGTCTTGAGTCTTTTCTTCTGTTTAATCTAGCCGTTTGCTTTTGTGATGTCTTATCTTTTGAGCCGTTGACCTAATCTGCTTTATGTCTGAAAAGTTACTTTCGGCGCAGCATGCGCACCAACCCCATTGGTTGGCAGAAAAAGTGACTGACATTATCTTTGGAGATCTGCTTTTTCCATGCTTGACCAGTACCTTTATCTGACCCGCCCATGCCTGTTTACTGTTCCCTGTCAGCTTTCTCTTGTCCCCTGCAGCTGCCATATCTTTTGCTTTTGGAATCTTTTACTTTTTGGAGATCTTTTCCCCTTTTCTAGGGATTGTGTTCCCTAGGGTTTCTCTATAAATAATAATGTTATTTTCCTAACACATCACACACAAACACTTAATTTAACCTCCTCCTTGCTCTCTCTGCCGCCTCCCTCTCTGCCTCCGTCTTCCTCCCTGTTCTGCCCTGCTTTTCCGGTAATATATACATTATATATAATAATTTACTTATTAATTATGCTAACTTATAATCAAGACTTAAAACCAATCATTAAAACAATAATCTTATTTATAGGTTAACTTGTGCTTGTTTAAAGTTGGTTCTTGCTTTATCTTACACCGCATCGTTTATCATGTGAGTAATCTCGTACCTAATCCCTTTTTGCTTTTAATGTTTTGGGATGTTCATGTGTTCATACAAACTTAGAGTCTTAAACTGTTTATGAACTTTAGTCGCGCAGTATCCCATGTGTTGAGGACGTAGACTTGGCTGTTTATTTGTATGTGTGGATCATTAACCGTCTTGTCGGTCTATTCCGCAGTTCTCATGGTACCATTAGATGAACACGGGAGAACTATCGTTTATGATTTTCTCTTTTGTTTACACTTGCACAGTCTTTCTTGTTTGTGAGCTCAATTGTGAGCACTGGCAGTCAATGAATCTTAGAGTTGGTCCCGATCGGATTACACCCTTGTTGAAAACCAGACATACACATGTTGCGCGCCGATTTATTGTTATCTATGTATTGTATTAAACTTGATTTCTCACCAACACGCAAGTGTTTGACGTTTTATTTTAACACATGTTCAGGTTTGCAGTAGCTGTTTTGGAGTTCGAGGACACGTAGGAAGTTTTTCTTTATTTTGGACCTAGATTAAAATGTATCAAGACAAGTTATTGCTGTTTTATTATTATGATTTTTAATATAACGATTTATGTTGATTTATGCTATCTTGTGTTTACTCTGCGCGTGCGCGAATGAATATATTTATTAAATATTGACACCCAATAGTGTCATGAGTAGTGAAACAATATGTGGCGCCCCGATGTATAATCCGCCTTTGGTCGGGGTGTTACAGGTAGGTTGACCAAACCTACCGTCATGGGTCCAGAGCTGCTCCTTCCCGCTCCACTCTGGAATGCGGTTGCATCCACGCCTGCATGAAGACAAGATATTTAAATATAATGGCCGAAAGATATGCAGTTAAAGCAAATGAAATTTATACTTACGAGTTCTCTTGAGCTTGAAGGTTCGGACAGGTAGGGACGAACCCGATGGAGCCGGCCTCTTCACGCCGGCCACCGTCGTCGTACTGGGCTGTTCGGAGGTGACAGCTGTCTCAACCTCCGGAACAGTGGTCTCACCATCACCAGGGTTCCCCGCCGCCTCCTCGCTTTCGGTCTCCGACTCAGACCGATTCCCCTGATCGGCAGTAGAGGCAACCTTCGCCTTGCCCTTCCCGCCAACAGCCTTCTTCTTCCTCGCGAAGAAAGGACCATCTGCGGATTCCTCATCAGAAGACAAAATTAAAGGAATTCCAGCAGAGGTTTGAGCATTGAGAGGGCGAGGGTTAAAGAATCCCTTACCTGGCCGCCTGGCGCTCAGAATCTCGTGGCCCGGCGATTAGACATCCACAAACCGATCCGCCGTTTGCTCCAGGATGGGCAACTCGTTCTCGTCAAGATCACGAGTACCCAACCGAGCGGGACCACCGCTCTCCAGCGGCTGCAGAAGAGACTGCAAGTTGTTTCCCTCTGAAAATAAAAAGAAAGAAATGGTTAGAGTAAAAACCCTAAATTAGTAAATAATATGAAGCATACCGTAAGGGATAGAGTTCAAACCGTATTCGAGGACGATGGGAATCTGTGGCGCCTCTGCCCCAGCATCTTTCCACACCCGGCTCATCCCAAACATTACCATCCCAGACTCCTCAAAGCGGTAAACCGGAGTCTGGATCCGGGAGATCTTGGTAAACCATTCCGCCTCCTGGTAGTTGGAGGCGTGAAGGTTGGGGAGTGCCCTCCCGTTCTTGAATGTCATCGCAATAGGGACGACACGGGCAGAGATATAGAAGAACTCCCGCTTCCAAGACCGAAGACTGCGCTCGGTAGCACAGATCTTCAAACCCTTGATCCGAGTGATCAGGGTGTACCAGCCCTGGATGCATCTCCAGGAATAGAATGTCATCAGGCGGTCGACGCGGGGCTCAACGCCCAGAATGTGGCACACCCATTCAAAGTGGCGAACCTTTGCGATCGCCATCGGGTGCACCTCCGTTAAGTGTACACCGTGTCTCTCCAAAACACGGTACACAAACTTCGTCAATGGGAACCTAAGGTTCCCATAAATGAAGAATACAGCATACACACCTATCTTACCTTTGGGGGCATCGTACACCGTCTGGTGAGGCTCAGGAAACTCAGGCTTGAAAGGCTCGAGCATGAACTTCCTGACGATGTACTGATAAAGATCGACAGAGAGAGCACACTGGCACTCACCAGCAGTACTCTTGTCATCCTTTTCAGACGCAGACATCAGATTCTCGGTGTACACGTCAGACTCCTCGGCAGTAGCCTCAGGATCATGAATGGAAGACATGTTTTGGATGTAAATAACGATTTCAGGAGAATGCTCGACGGAAAAGTTAGAGTATTCGCCGGAAATCGTTTAGAAGAAGAAGAAGGAAGTGAAACTGTAAGTTGAGATGCATCCCCTCCTCCCTTTATATACTCATCGCAATGAATGCGATGAATTTAATGCGGAAGAGAGAGGAAAACGCAGGTGCAATGAAACTATGACACGTGGAAAAAGCAAGCTGGCAACAGCTGTTGATAGGACGCGCGCCGTAAACTTCGCACCCACGCGCCAAAAAACTCGCGCCCACGCGCCTGAAAAAGCGTCTGGAATGACCATATACTGTCACGTCGCCATAACTTCCTGCACGTCCTGAAACTGTCAGAAGAAACCGTCAGACGACACTAACGTCCCTTCAACAGTTTGGACTGTTCTTATCCTTTCACCAACTCTTCGAATTTCAAAAAGATTCAAAAAGATTCAAAAATTCAAAAATAAGAGGGAATATACCCCCTTACCTTGGTACCCAAGAAACCGTAAGACAAGTGCGGGTACAGTGTCAAGGCGAAACCCTTCACATACCTAGCACCTGTAGGGAATTGAAGCCAAGAATACCTTGGAAGTAAAGAAACTATAAGACGAGTGCGGGTACAGTGTCAAGGCGAAACCCTTCACATACTTAGCACTTGCAGGGAATTGAAACCAAGAAGAATCTTCTGGGCCATGCTTGCGGAAAGGGAAATAACATCCCCGCATAGCGGGAACGTTGAGGACTAGATTGTCTGAAGCTCCAAGATGGAATTGGTTGTTTAACATAATTGATCACTATGTCTAAAACTACCAAAACCTCGTGGAGAATCTACAAGTGAAACTCAACGCTCCTGACTTGCTAGGAGGTTACACACCTACCCGCATCATACCCAAAGATCAAGCAGAAAAGTCGGGAATTTCTGCACGTGACATTAGGAAAACCGCGGGAAGAATCCCCACGGAAAACCTTAAAACTAAAAACCCTTTTCAAAACCCCTTGCTTAAGTCCAAAAGTTCACCTCACTTATTAACAATTCATGAGAAGAACATTGGACTGGGGGGACTTGAAGAGGTAGGTCCCAACAGAGCCCAGTTGGACCCGCAAGACTCACCTTGAAGAGGGACGTCTGCGCAAGGACCAACTGGTTCCGCAGGACCCACCATGCACAGAGATGAAGACCTTACGCGCAGTACGCCAGCTGTTCCCGCAGGAAAAGCCTCCCAATGGTGAAGTACCCCGCCTGTTCCCGCAGCTGCGGATACAAGCCATCAGGGAAGGCTACCCGCACTAATAGCAAGGCTACACGCACAAGGCACTAACTCTTAATAATTCAGTAATGTCACCTGAAGAAGGAATGAGCAAGGCGGGAATACTCCCGCCCAAATGGGCCAGTCCGTACGCTTCTGGAAGATCTTTTGTACTATACCTGCCAAGGTATGGACAAAATAGACAAGATCTGACCAAAGCAGCCCATGAACCAATCACAGGGTGACAGCTCACCGACAACAGTACGAGGAGGAGCACGCTCTAGTACTTAATGTCACTATCAGCCGCTGCCTACTCACCAACCATTGTCGTGGCACGTAGATAGCCTGCAGTTGGTGGAAAAGGAATAGTACACAGCCGGCCATGTCACTATCAGCCGCTGCCTACCCACCAACCACCAGCATGGCACGTGCGTAGCCCACAGTTGGTAGAACAGGAATATTATACAGCTGGCTGTACCTGCTTGGAAACCTACATTCGGCTATAAATACTCCAACACCTTGGAACGGTAGGATTACCTTCTCTAGCTATTTCTCTTAATATACACTTATATTCAGAGCAATCTAGTCTGATTCTCACGCCAGAGGGTGGTCATAAGGAGGAACCCCCCCCCCCCCCATTCTCAGTGACGAGCTCACAGTGTCTGTTTTGCAGGTCATCTGAAGGATAACCATCTTTGCCGGACCTAACCCTCGTGGGAAACATCTACTTAACCCCCAGATTATCCGTAATCTGCCCAGGGTCACTTAGTGTTTCTTCGTATTGGGCTCATACACCGAATTAATGCTTATGTGGATCGAGTTCTTTTTGGCCGGTATTAAATACGTTATTCGATGAAAACATATTAATAATAGGTTTTATATCTTTAACACAAACAAACTAATATACGAACATGTCTGAGTTTATCTATTTTAACATAAGTTCAGCACATGTGCATATAAATACTGATGAATCAATATCAATACTTATTTTGACAAGTTTTACGAAAGTCGTCATGAGAAATTTCATGATATCAAGATCTTAATATAAGTGACTTCCATTTTATTCCAACTTATTAGATAGATAGATAAAACCATTCAAAATTCAACAAGGGTATTGACAATGACATATGGTTGGACTAGTGCATTTTGCTTTAGCGAGGCTTCCCCTTGCAAAGAAACAAAGCCTTTGACATTTTATATTTTGACACAAGGAACATTTGTCCATGGTATATCCGCCGAACAGTCACCTAAAACATGCAAAATCAATTATTTTTAATCGCATTATAATAGAAGACAACAAATATGATGATTAGAAAAGTATGCAGTAAAACCGACCACGTATTGACTGCGTCATTGTTGATGCTAAGACGAGCAGTAGAAGGAATCTATAGACGTAAATAAGCTTCATTTCTAACTTCCAACCTAAGTTGTAATGAACAAATTTACAAAGAAAGCTAATAACAAACTTATATTTATAGGGTGAAGTTATTCTATAAATGGGAAAAAATTAAGAAGTGTGAGAAGAATTTATGGTTTTAAAAACCCTTCAAAAAAATATTAAAAATAATAAAAAAATCATAACTCAAAATATAAATCAAAAACAAAAATAGTAAAAAAAACTAAAATGTTTCTCTCGTGGTCCTCGTTCAAAAAAAAACAAAAACAAAAAACAAATACACAAATTTTGAGAAAAAAAATCATTGTGTCCTTTTATTTATCAGTGTTTTTTTCGTAATTGTTTGTGCATTTTTTCTTGATATTGTATTATATTACTTAATATTGTGATATATTTTGTTTGGTATTGTGCTATAGTTGCAATCTATATATTTTTTTGTTTATTTTCGTCATTGTGTCTTTTTTTCGCAACATTATGTCTTTTTTTTTAAAGAAAAAAGCGGGTAAACATTTTAGTTTTTTTAACTTTTTTCGCTTTTTATTTATATTTTGAGTTATATTTTTTTTATTATTTTTCTTGAATTTTTTTGAGGGTTTTTTCTAAAACCACAAATCCTTCTTACATTTTTTTCGTTTTTGTCTTCCTTTATATTTTAACAATTTCCTATATTTATATAGCGTCATGAGAATGGTTAAGAATTAAAAGGATACATTTTTACTTATGAGGTCTTATTATAAATAAATGGTATATTGAATTTTAATGGTCCCAACTATTGTCTTTTGATCACTGCTGGTCCCAACTAATGAATTGGCTACTAATGGTCACAACTTTTAAAGTATTTGTAATGGCTCGCGACTAACAGAATCCTAACGTCGTTAGTTTTAGGTCGTCGGAAAAACGTTTTTGGCCGGAAAATTCAAATCTGTTGCCGGAAAGCACTACCTGAACACCGCAACCACCGCCAATTGACTCACCGCTAACCAACTACCACCACTTGAGCACCATCAACCGATTCTGACGATGGTTCTAAGGTTTCCGACGACCTCAATAATTAGGGCTTTTACTAGAAAAAGGTTCCTAAAGGTCCGATACGAAGTTACCAAGGACGAAAATGTTGAGTTTTCGAGAAAAAAACTGAGTTTTCCGGCCAAAACCGTTTTTCCGGCGACCTGAAACTAACGACGTTAGGATTCTGTTAGTCGCGGACTGTTAGAAACAAATACTTTAAAAGTTGGGACCATTTGTAGCCAATTCATTAATTAGGACCAGCAGTGACCAAAAGAAAATAGTTGGGATCATTAAAACCAATATACCTAAATAAATTAATGTATTTATTTTGGAAATTGTTAAGAAAAAAGGATGCGTTTTTACTCATGAGGTCTTATTGTAAATAAATTAATGCATTTATTTTGTTTTGGAAATGGTTAAGAATTAAAAGGATACGTTTTTACTCATGAGGTCTTATTGTAAATAAATTAATGCGTTTATTTTGTTTTGGAAATGGTTAAGAATTAAAAGGATACGTTTTTACTCATGAGGTCTTATTGTAAATAAATTAATGCATTTATTTTGGAAATTCGGTAAACGTTTGTTGTGGTCTCGTGGAATATCATGTTGATACCATTAATGCTATAGTAAATGTAATAAACTACTATTAACACCTCCATGTTGCGTTAGGGGTGTAAAATCGTGTATTTATACATCAACTTCACTCGAAAGCATGAAGTTATTATCACCACCGTCACCGCCTTCGGTCGCCGTCCCCTCTCCAGCGGCCAGTAACTTCCTTAACCATTAAGAAAATCGAACAAAAAGTAAAAAGTAGACATAAAAGTGTTAAACCAACACACGCTCGTTATAACGTCGTGTTAATATACAAAAATTAGATCGAAATGTAAAATATAGTAAAAAATAATAAGTCAACTTAACATCTATGTGTCACGATGGGACCTATAAACGAGATAAAATAGATATAAAAGTTTGAACCACACACATGCGTTGCAGCGTGTTAACTCGTAAAATAAAGACCGGAATGCTAAATTAAAAAATAGTAAAAGATGAAAAGTATAAGAGACGAAAGTTGAAAATGGAAAAATATTAAGGGTTAAAACTAAAAAAAACTATTTTTGACATATTTGAAAACTATGAAAAGTGTTGGGACGAAAGTAAAAAAAATAAAAAAAAATATTACTAAAGCATAAAGTATTAGTGATACACACAATATCTCACACTAATATATATATATATATATATCACTAAATAAATAACATAATACATTAATCATAGTATATATCTAGCAAGTTGGTAGAAAACCCAACCCAAGAGTTACAAAGAAATTAAAAACAAACAAACTAAAATTACACAACTAATAGTGGTGGACCTATAATCTTTTACTTATGGGTTCATCTTTTTTCAAAAATAAAATTTCTACAACCAAATGTAAAAATTTCGGGCCGGTCAAGTCGGATTGAGTACATAACAAAATACAATATTATAATAAAAAATAATAGTTAGAAAACAGCCAATTGAATTATGATGTGATTAGTAAATAATTTACCGCCAAGCCCGAGCTTAGAAAAAAAACATACTAGCCAAGCTCGAGCTTTAGAAAGAAGCTCGAAGCGAGCAAAGTTTGAGATCGAGCTATCTTAAGTCAAAGCTAGACGAGAAACAAATGTTCCATTTTTTTTAAACTGCTTAACATTTTTTTGCCTATGATTACCAATTTAAAATATTTATTCTCTTATACAAATTTCTAGTAAACCACTTGCCTCTTATAACAGGTTTGATACCACCATTTGGCTCTCCTGTTTCCTCGATTTGCTTTATGAAGTATAAACAAAGGAAATGACTGTATACTTTTGTAGGCCTCTTTATTTTGAACAGAATCGCTAGTGCCGAGTTCGAATAAACTCGGTGAAGGACTATAAAGGGGGTTGTTTATTTAGTGAAATATTTTCTCTATAATTTTAAAATAATAATAATAAATTTTTAAGTGGACAATCTTTTGATGTAATATTCTGAAAAATTTTTATCCTAAATTGACAAGTTTATAAATTGAAGGGCTAAAGTATGATACCCGGCATAATAAGTGGATGCAACTGTACCACATGGTCGTTTTCGAAAGAGGCATTTTCATATAATAGTAACAACTTTAAAAGTGTTTCAATTAGGTCACTCAACTTTAAAAAGTGTTTTAATTAGGTCACTCAAATTTAAAAAGTGTTTTAATTAAAGGTTTTAACATGTTTTTTTAACCTTTATTTTTTTTGTTTCACATAGGAAATCTTTTTATTTTTTTTGAAGTTGACGCTGAGTGACGACGTGAATTTTATTTTTTATTTTTAAATTTTAATATAATTAATGTTTTTTAAATTTTTTTTAATTTAACTACATATATTTGCAAATTCTAACCCCCACATCTTATCCTCCATTTCTTTCTTGACGCACAAAAAAATATTTGAGACTTGATTTGAAGATTAAGTAACCCGATTTGGAAAAAATATGTATCATTGACCTAATTGAAACACTTTTAAAAGTGGTTAATATTATATATGATTTTCCATATATTTTTTAGTTTATGTTAAAGATGTTATTACCTGAGGGCTTAGCAGTAAAAATAGTGGTGTGAATTTCGAAATAATTAAATGAGCATTTATTATTATCTGTATTGATTTAAGAATTTAAGCTAGTTAAATAACTATTATCATCCAAATATATATGTGCACATATATATTACTTACAAACTATAATATAGATAATAGATAAAAGATATAATACAATAATACTTAACATATATTAATGTATAAAATACATATATTTATAAAATTGATTCATGAAATCACATCACAAGATCTCGATATCGGTAATATATATCCAATTAATCATCGGTTCATCGAAAAAAACAGATTTGGATCTTTAGTCGATCAATTTTTTACTTTTCTTCACAAAAACTGTTTTGAGCGTATTATAGATTTCTTGAGATTTTTTGTATTTTGGCTTGAGCGTAATTCGCGTACGTTTTTGTATGCTAAGGATTATTGTATGATAACTTAACTCTCATATATATATATATATATATATATATATATATATATATATATATATATATATTTGTGTGTTCGCGCGCACGCCGACGTGTATTTGAGTGATAAATCATCACAAATAGGAAATCTACATCTACAACTACAAGCATGCATGTTGTTAACTTCATTTCAAGGGATACAGGCAGATAAAATTAATGCTCCTCTAATATATCAAAAAATAAATATCAAGTTCAAGATAATCTAGTTACAAATCAAGATAAGAAGACTATCACTTGATGTCACGTTTTCTAACAAACTTACACGTTTGAAACATGATTGCCATATGCAATTATGATAAGTTTGAGATCAACTATGAATAGAAGGGCTCCCAATTTTTAAAACATTAATTGGTGAGTAAATCTGAGTGACAAGAACAAAGTGACTACATTAAATAGAAAAGTAATCAGTTAAAATCAGTTCCCGATCTCCCTATGATAAACCAACGAGTAACCCTGGCTTTGAAATTCGTGCCATCCCGAAGCCACCCGAAGGTCCAACGTTCGTTTCCCGTGACACCCAATGTATAGTAGAAGTGCCGCCTGTTTCTTAAGCTTTATTCTCCAAATATCCGTATTAAGGTAGGGATCCCATTCAATTATTTCAATACATAGCTTAGTCGCCTAGACCCTAATCGGGGTATAGTTAAGACATATAAAAGTTTTATTTAAAAATATATACTTTTCATTCAAGAATTTCAATAAACGTTTCTTTATGATGAAGAAATGTGATATTTTTAGAATAACCAAATAGAGGGACCAATTTCTATCTGTTATAATATTTTAATCAATTTTAAACTATAAAACGAAATAATGTTTTTACAAGGTTAGAAACTAGTGCAGAGGGTTATACGGATTGTAAGCTAGAATTACAAGCAAATCTAGATATTTATACAAGGTTATTATCGTACTATAATCCAAGGTAACTCGCAAGCACAAATTAGTATCTCACAAATCAACATAAACAAATGTGAATACGCTCAAACTTTGCAAACTCTTTAAACGAGTCATTTACATAAAGTCAAAAGTTTACGTGAGAGTATGAATCCCTAAAACTTTATAAAAAAAAGTAGTCGTTGGCCCTCAGGCTATTGCATACGTTTGCCTGAATCCTTACATATGTGGTCAGTCAGTGGGTACACCACACCATGCTTAGTCATTCCTCTGCCCGCGAAGGCCGGGTCACAAGTAGCCCGCCAGGGGAATGATTTCGTGTATATGGTTGTTGCTAAGTACTCAAACGTTGTCCGTTGGGTGGTTTTGAGTTGAGATAATGTTTATAAAAGTATTATATAATTTTTTTAGAGTCAACGTATTCACCGGCATGTGTTGCTCACGTATTTTATAAACAATTTTACAGGTAATCAGAGTTAAATGGTGGTTTAGCCATTAGACGATCTAATGGCTCAGATGAAGTTTTTATAATGTAAATTAATGTTTTCAGAGTGTAAACCTTTTGAAAACCTATCGAGTATTTAATTCCCGATATGTTCAATATAATAATATTTTAATCAAAAAGGCTTCTGCTATGCAATACAACTTTGATATATTTATGAAAAATGTACCAACTATTGGGCATACACCTAGACCCATGGAGCTGGGTATGATACGTGAGCACTACACCAATTGCGCTTGTTGGTATGTGTTCACCTCTAAAATCATTTATGGGTTCAAATAAGGAAATCAACAAGCTGCCGGAGAAAAAGAAGAATGTGAGTTTTACGATAGAAACGTAATTAAAATTGGATCTGAAATTGATTTGACGAGTTGATGATCATGCCAGATTTACAATGATGATCATGATACTGAATCCTTGAAAAAGAAATTACTAAAACAAACATGATTCTGATGATAGAAAAATTGAAGATAATAAATTTATTGGTTCAATATTCTTCAATGCACAAATTCACTATACAAGAAATACGACACACGTACGACTCAACATAATTCTAGTAGATCTACACTTGTTCCATTATACGAAACTAATGGACCAAGGTTTCTTAATTGTTAAATAGCACATTCACTTCTTTCTTTTCCACAAACGATCACACACAAAAACATCCGATGTTATCTCAAGCTCGGGAGTTTATCTCTATATATACAACTATTGATTTGGTTATTGTACCATGATTTACAGACATGTCGCATAAGTAGAGTGTGAAATCTTGAAATACGTGTCAAACATGTGGACTCGACCAAATCTAACATCTTTTGTTTTGCTCGATGATTTATATAATATTGTTTTCTTTAATTTCTACAAATAAACACGGCATATTTATATATTTTAAACAAACATATTTTCTAACCTTTTTAACACACATACACACAAAACATATTATTATGTATATTAAAGATATGAACGTGCTACACTTTTAAAAGAGAAACTAATTTAAGTTGAGATTTCGTTGAAATTCTTTAAAATAAATGTTATTTGTAATAATGGTTGCAATTAAATTATCAAAAACATGTTTGTAAATTTGAGTGCCCTTCATTAAATTTTGGAAAATAATTCACATAATTTTGGATATGGTTTGGTACTATTTTTCAAAATATAAGCTTCTCCGACTAAGTATTTCTAGCGTCACATATGTATAGGGATCATAGTTCACGAAGAAGAATTTGACGATTTTATAATAATACGAACAAATTTAGCTTATGAACCTTGATAGAACCACATCAGTAATGTTGGGATTTTTTAAAAATGCTATTCATTCATATTGAGCTCATACATCGAATTAATGCTTTGGTGGATGAGTTCTTCTTGATCAATATAAAACACGCTATATAATGACAGCATATTAATAATAGGTTTAATAACTTTAACACAAACAAATAAATATGTAAACATGTTTGAGTTCATCAATTTTAGCACAATAAGTATAGATATTGAATCAGGTTTGTAAAAATTGCAATGAGAAATTTCATGATATTAAGATCTCAATACAAATGACTTCCTTTCTATGAGGTTATTAGATAGATGGATTAAAGCTTCCAAAATTCAACAAGGGTACCGACAATTACATGTAGTTGGACTAGTGCATTTTGCTTTAGCGAGACTTCCTCTAAAGAAGAAACAATATCTTTTGCATTTTATATCAACACAAGGAGCATCTCTCCATGGTACATTCACCGAACATGCATGTAATTTATTCGTCATTCCCAAATTTTCATCGCCTAAAACATGCAAAAACTGTTAATTTTAATTGCATCATAATAAAAGACACAATAAATGTGACGAATAATAAAATATGCATGATAAACTGACCACTTATTGATTTCATCATTGTTGATGCTAAGACGAGCAGTAGAAGGAATCTGTAGACGTAAATTAGCTTCATTTCTAACTTCAAACTTAGTTGTTATCAACGAATTTACAAAGAAAACTAATTACAAACTTATGTTTATATAGCAGTCTTGAGATGGTTAAGAATCAAAAGGATATGATTTGAAATGACATATATATTGTAAGAAATGTTACCATATATTATTGAGTTTAATTTTGCGCATGAGGTGTTAGTAATACATAAATGAATACATTTATTTTAAAAATTAAATAATAGGTTATAGTGGAAATCTTCTTGATACCGTTAATGATATGAATGTAATAAATATCACTAAATAAATAAAATAATAAAGGGATATCCTTTATGATGTTCTAAAATGAGCAGGATTCTCAAGAAAAAAAGAGGCTCTTGTAAACTTTTTGTCGGATTCGCTTGAAAGGAGGTATACTCTACGACCAGTGGATGTTCTTGTGTTTGGATGGGTAGGAGCCGGGAAACACGCTTGTGTGGACCTTACTGGAGTGCTCCCCCTCGTCGGGCTCAGGGAAAACGGGTTTTGTTGCTAGGCAGGCTGTGTTGACAGCAGAATTTGAAAAAGTTTCTAACCATGAGAAAGCCGATGCTGAGAATCAACATGTTTTCATTCCATTTGCTTTTAATACTTTTGAGTCACTTGCTTCTTAAGCTATTGTATAATAAGTAAATAATTCAGCAGGTCGTGCATGACAACTCTTAAGCCATAGCTTTGTTTTCAGTATGATCGGTTTTGCCATTTAAAAGGGGGTTGTAGCACATTTTGTTGTCCACTTATCTGCTTCTTTATTGTAAGTGGATCATTTTTAACTTTTGATGAAAAAAAATTGAAAAAGAAATACATTTATTATAGTATATATATTTTTCGAAAGGCGGATGCTATAAATAATTCAGGAATCACTAGCAAGTTGATAGACAACCGAATCCAAGAGTTACAAAGGAATTACAAAACAGATAAATTATAATTACACCAATCTAGCAAGTTAAGAGAATTATTATTGATCGAACTGTAACCATAAGAAACCGAGTACTTTCACTTCCTCCATGACTTTGTTGAAGGAATAGTGACACCATTGAATACCTTGTTGTTCTTCACCCACCTAATACACCAATTTGTGATTACAAAGATGGTTTGGATTAGACACTTTTGAGGGTGGCTCTGTTGATGAAAATTGTGATACCAAAGTATGTCTTTGGTAGAGAAGGCATAAAGATGTGTAATTTGCACCAAGCCGAGATTGAGTCCATGGACAAGAAACTATCGCATGCTCCAGTTACTCCTAGACCTCCTAGCAAACCGGGCAAAGAAATTAACCAACCTAGATATTTCGCTTAACTAGATTAGCATGTGTGTGGATTCTTTCTAATTGAAATTTCCAAACAAAATATATTAACTTCTAGTGAAATCCATTAATTTCGAGAATACCCTTGACGTGTGTCATTGACACGATTAAAATTTTCAATCCTAAAACGAATCGATTTGGCCGAGAAGATGCCTTCTGTTACCTTCTGTGATATCCGACAAAATAAAAAGTATTATTATATTCCATAAACAAGATTAAGAAATGTTTAGACTGGGTTAAGTGAGAATTAAGACCCTTAAGTTAAATATATTATTTTATACTAAGAACGAAGGGAATACATATATTTTAAAATGCTCAAGAAATCAGACGGAATAAGAAATTTTTGTGATAAGTTAAGAAGACACAAACATTTTTGGTTAAATGTGTGAATACTCAACCCGACATTCAAGAAAATGTCCATGGCTGAATGCATTTGAATACCGTAGAGGATTGAAAAACGAGAATGCCGACAAAAAGGTGGCTCAATTCTGAGTTATAACAAAGTAGGAAAATGCAAATTACTATTTTCGAGCACGGTCGTTAAAGCGCATGTACCGATGAGCTTGTAAAAGTTGATACTATCGACGTATTTGGGATTTATTATTTGGATAAAATAAATCAAATAGACACCATAAGTTTGGATGAGTTGTTTTTAGGAAAAATAACTATACTAGTTTCATTAAGCTTGGAGCAACACGGAACCGACACCGAGAAATGATTGATAATAACTTATTAGTGGAAATAATAAGTTAACGAGACAAATTTAAGTTGAGAACGGAATAAATATTTTGACGAAATGCATTTGGAAAATACAACATCACTGGAAGTAGCAGGATCATTGAAGCGAGAGACCAAAATGCGATCGTAAAGGTAGAGAGAAGGAGGAGAATTCCGGTGGTGGCTGGTGGCGACCGAAGCCCGTATTCTATCCGGAACCATTTTCGACGTCCTGAAGGTGATGGTAAGCTCCGATCGTCCTCATTTTGAGCTTAATTCGATAAAAACATGTTTTAAAATCCGGACAGATTGTATTAATTTTGCATGTGTGCAAAAATCGGTTTATAATGGAAGATATAACGGTCCAATCGTCTTGATTATTATACAGAGGGTTCATAACCCATAAATAATCATTTTGAACGGTAGAGATGAGGATCGGAGTAGTTTAAGTTGGGTTTCTAGACCCATTTTCGTGTTCAGTTCGCTAGGCAGATTCTGAAAACGCAGCTCTAAAGAAATGCAGATTCCTGGAGATCTAACCGTCGGATCGAGCTGAAATTTTCGGTGAACCCGCTTAACATTTTCTAAAATATAGATATTTGATTCCATCGAAGGAATCGATGACCAGATAACCGGATGGCGAATTATAAGCTTCGTAATTTGTTGTTCAGATTCTATAGTGTAAATAGTTTCTTTAAACTAGTTGCATGTAGGATTTGAGGTGTCGTGCGGACAATTCAAGACCGGAAAAATGTTTGTGATGCAAAACCGAACACGTTGGTACATCCGGATCGAATTGCATGTGGGTTTTAAGCAGATAGCTAGACCCGAACTGTACGCGATGAGTTATATCTTTTATATCTGTAAGTGTTGAAAAAGTTAGATAACATGAGATTAGTATAAATATTGTTATCGGAACTAACTTGGACAATGAAAATGTTGATAATAACTATTTAGAAAACGTTAGTTAATATCGAGTATTAAAAACGGTACAATTGAGACTTGGATGATTTCATGTAAATTTGTCATATAAAAATGTATATGCGATAATTGGACAAAAACAATTATATTCAGATATTTGGTTAACAAAAGGTTATTATATTTTACAATAAATATATATACTTTTTATTAAATAACGTCCACGTTTAGTTTCGAGAAATCTATTAGTTTTACAATGACTGTTTGAAACCAAGTTGTTTATATATATGATATTTTGAAACATTCGATTAAGTTACGATTTTCTTGTAACAACTCGGGTTTTTCCATATACAAATTTACACCTACTATCTGACCCATTTTATAACAACAAAAAGTAATCACGTTTATCAAGAAATTTTATACAATTTATATTTATTTATTATATTTATAGCTTTAGAAAATATACGTTTTTAACCCAAAAGTAAACTTTGATTCTTATCTGTTTCCATCATCAAACTCCAGGGACTGAAATGCAATTTTTTCATATCCTTTTTACAACCCATTTGACCAGACCTGTAATCCATAACCCGTATACCCAATCCGCGACCCGTTTAGTTAACTTGAGCCATAATTGTTGATCTAAACTTGGAATTTGATCATGTTTAAGATTTCCCGTATCATTATCGGCCTAAACAACGCATTGAATTAGGAAACAAGATCCGTCATAATATGAATTGACATACTTGATAACCGACTTAACCTAGAATCAAATACATAACCTAGGGTTGATTATAATTCAATTAATCTTGTCTGCACACCTCTCATACCAGCACAAATCAAACCCCTATAGTTAATTTGATTATCGACGTCTTGTTGTTCCCTGTTGGTGGCTCTAGTCGTCGGCTCTGTTAACGCACGATTAACCCGTATATAATCAACAAATCAGGTAATAAATTGTATGTGTAAGTTCGTCTTGATGTATTGCTCAATAGCCCTAACATTGATTAAGTAAATGGTTAACGGATTGATCGATTTTAGGATTAGGGTTTATGAACAGAATTGGTTTAATTAGTTGTTGTATATAAATATGCGTTTATGAACTTTAAACAACTGACACACCAACACGCTTGGCTGGTGTGTGTGTGTTCAACCCTTCAAGCCGGCCATGGCGCGGGTTCGAGTCCCGGCCAGCCCATTTTTTTGGATATTTTGATTTTTATTGTTTTTAATATATTTTAAATGGTTTATAATATATTATAATTAATATTAAATGTTAAATAAACAGTATTTTTGTTAAACCGACATCATAAAATAAGCGTGCGTGTCAATTAGTTTCGTTACAAGTTTTCGTGTGTGTGTGTATATATATATATATATTATTAATAATAAATCATTATTATTTTATTAAAAAACGACGCCAAAATTGAAGTTCTCAAATGTTGTTATCAAGTTGCTCATAAATTATTTTAAATATATTATATACATATATATATATATATATATATATTTATATATGTATTATTCATTTTAAACAAAATTATAATAAACGTATTAAACATGTTAATATATTTTCACCATCGGATTTTGTTACAAACTCCGAGGTATAAATTTTATGATAATTATATACGTTTATTATTATAATATATCTTAACTTATATTTATTTAAATTGATTATTCGTAAACCCGATTTTGTGACAAACAATGATTTTTATAATCAAATAATAATAATAATAATAATAAATTGTAGAGATCAATCGTTCAATCCATAACGTACCGATAATAATTGTAACTTAATCCTCATCGAACTCCTAAATTCATCATACACGTTACATCATTTATAATTCGTTCATAATATTATACTATTTAATCAGGATTCTTTTCGGTAATTCTCGAAGAGTGTGATTTTCACTTTCTTGACATATTCATTCCCGTTTGGCTTAATCGATCAGGTGAGTTTTATCATTCCCCTATTTTAATCAGTTTTTCTACAACGTTTTGGGGACATATGCGTATACCATACTATATATACATATCTATATCAAAAATAGCAAATATATAATTGATGTGTTGTAAAACACACTTATTTTCCGCACCTTTTATCTACGTTATTATATTATAGTTTATGTATTTTAGCTTGTTTTATATAGGTTTTACATAGTTTTAATTTTCTTGTAGGTTTTGGGTGAAAGGAAGAAAAACCGAGCTTTTCGAGGAGCTAAAAGGCCTTTTACGCATACGATTTCAAGACAAAGCTCAAAGCCTGGCCCATATGCATCATGGAGGCCCAAGTCTTACAATAAAATTATAATATAAAAAAAAATAAAATCCTAACACATCATAAAGATTTCGATCGGACCAGCAGGAGGGAAAAAAGAAAAGAGAAAGCTAGGGTTTTGAAGGTTGTGAAGGCTAAGGAAGGAAGAAGGAAGCAAAAGCAAGTGTCGGAAAGGTTTACCATCAGTTTCACAGCCAAGGAGCAGCCCGAAATCACTCCATATCCTTCCATATTTTTCATTGTTCATACACTTTGATTTACTTGTTCAATTGATTAGTAGTTTTGCAATTGCTTGAGATATTGACTTGTTTATGATTAGTATTGATCATTGAATGTTTGAATTGATGTTTGAGATGAGTTTATTGATGTTTTTATTGAGTATTTGTTGCTGTCCAAATAATATGCTAAGCTAATCTTGTTAGTTCTACCTAGGAATGATGATTATTGCTAGTGTTTGATGAGTTTTATGGATTGTTTGATTAATAGACTTTAATTGTTATTGTAAAGTTTGATTTAGACATGAAATAGGTTGTGTTTAAGAGCTGGAAATTTTGGTAATTAAGGGCTGGAAATTTTGGTAATTCATTGCTTAAACTTCTTGCATTGGTTGATTAGTTTTGTATTGATTGATCGGTGCTTGTTTGATTCTAGACTTTGTGTTTAGGGTTTGTTTGCGGTAGGAACAACCGTAGGGTTTTGTTGCATGAATTTGAGGTTAAAGTACAGCAGTTAAACACCTTTTTAGAGACTGAGAGGTGATAAGAAATTAGAGTTGTCTCATTGCCTTTGCATGCTAGAATAAGAATTGCGCGAGAGAGAGTTCGTTTCTTGTCAAGTTTAGGTGTTTTGAGCGACTAGTTAATCTATTTTGGTTTAGGTTGAATTGTTCCTCTATCCTTGGTTGTGTAGTATTCATTGCCATTAGGGTCGAGTGTTGGTGAGACCGAGAGGTGAGTCAACATTAGAACACGTTAACAATTGTTTCCCGATTTGGTCGTTTTAGCCGATTAAGAGTAGTTAAGGTTTATTGAGTGAGACCGAGATGTAATCCAGTGAGCCTGAGCGATCCTTAGTCGTGTCATCTTTAGGAACCGGTGTCTTGAGGTCATTTAATCCATTAGCTTGTTAGGTGTCACACCCCAATCCAGGGCCTAGGAGTATGACCATCAGTTGGTACCTGTTTGTAAATATATCAGAGTAGCGGGTTTATTTTAGCAGAAGTCTTTAAATATTAAAATATTAATTTACATTATCAAAACTACTCGGGAATTAAACAACCGAGTTTCAGTTTTACAAAACCGTGATATTAATAATACAAGGATTTGTAGTATTCAAAAACGAGCCATCTCGAGCGATTTTCTATGACTCCAATCCTTGTATATCATCTATTATCATCTAGTTACCTGCAAGGGTGGGAAAAACACGTCAGCTATATGCTGGTGAAACGTTGACTCGATAAAACATTTATAACAGTCGTTAAATACAAACATAGTTTTCTGTTTCACAAACTCTGCAGGAATGCCTGTCCATTCCCAGGATTTCTACCACTGTCTTGCACACACAATTCAAAGGTTCCCCGAGTATATAGCCCCTGTTCGGAGACAACTTTCCCCTAGGCTATATAACCCTATTGGAGAATCGGTTATGACTGACTTGGTTTTGTATGCCAATTATCAGTTATGTTTGGATCCAGACACATGTGTATTCGGTCTGAGTTGCTTTTTATTATCTATTTTGTATTATAACGATTTTAGATATTATATCTCATGCAAACATTTATCAGACTCTTTGTAATAAACAACCTATCTATTACAAGAGTAAAATCAGTTTAGACAGTAAAAGGTTAACGTGTTCACCTCGTATATCAGTGGATAATATCAAACTCCTCGTTCAGCAGACTCGAGGTCTGATCAGCAGACTCTTAAGTCTGACCTAACCTTAGTATAGTTATAGTCGTTTTATGAAAATACTTTAAATTTACATATGACGTTTGGAATAGCACGCTTTGGCCTAATAAAGGATATCACGTTGGCAAACTTCTCCAGGTAGGCAAATAGGTCCCGAAGTTGATTGGGATTTGTACGAATTGCTTTCCTTAGGCAAGAAGAGTTTACTAATGATACCCCCTTCCAGTTACTACATGCCCGTCAAAATAATAGTTTTGATAACATTACTTCACGTGGAAGTAACGTCTTTGCTTTATAAAACATCACTTGGAAAATAACTACTGTTTAACGACTATACCCTTAACTAAGCTATATCTGATGTACTTAAAGTAACTAGTAAAGTAACTTAACCTTAATCCTACCTTAATCGGCTTGATGGGACTTAAGAGCTAAGAAATCAGCAGTGGTTCGGCTTGTTCTTCGTTTATACGATCAACAGCTCGTTAAACAGTGTAACGACTTCTCTTCTCTTTGCAAAAACAGCCCTCGACACCTCATAACTCTCTTGCACGTTTACCAAGGTTAACTATGTGAAAACTAAAGTGAAAATGGGATAAAATGGCTTGAACCCGTAGCTGCCCTTTTATAGGTGAGTTTCGCAGACCATCGCGTAGCGCGATGGCCTTTTCCCCAAGGCCGTCGCGTAGCGCGACGCCGCAATTTACCAGAGACTGCCACATGTTGACACGTGGTTGCCCACGTGTCCCGGGTTACTTAACCTGGTCATTGCGTAGCGCGATGAGACCAGTGAGTTTCTTCGTCGCGTAGCGCGACGCCTACCTTTTTCTTGAATTGTGTGATTCTCTGTCGCGTAGCGCGATGGAGTTAGTCAGGAGATCATCGCGTAACGTGATGGATCTCAAAACTCAAAATTTTCATTTTCAGTCCTTTAACTTTCAGAATTTACACTTTTAATCCCTTAACTTATAATTTTGACATTTTTAGCCCAAAACTAGATGGGGTATTTTCAAGGTGTTACATTAGGCCTATAGTTTGATTCAGACCTAGGTAGACGTTTTTCTCCATCCGAAGTTAACACAGTTAGTTCTCCGTTAAGTTTTCTATTTTATGTAACTTTTGTCAGTCAGTTCAGTTAGTCCAGTTAAGTAATCAAAAATCAAAAATCAATTAAATATTATTCTAAGGTAGGTCTTGTCTAGGGTTAGTAATCATTAGCGTTCTGACGTGTCCACGTGTTCGATACTCGGACTTCCTAGGTCTATACTACTTGCGATCCGTACACTTGCCGGTTATGTGTGGTTTTAGGATTTTCGTTCTATATTTAAATCTTAGTTGTGAGAGTCATTCTTTTAGACATATCCGACGCACATCAATAATTGTGTGTGATTAATCAAATATACATGCTATGTGTTTACTTATCTTTGTATGCAATCGCTTGACATATCCCCTTGGAGAGGGTTCTCATACTATTAACCACCGCCCGATTCGCTTGGCAACGGTCTTATTCTCATTATTTGCTCATGGTTGATTTACCGGCGCCCGATTCGCTTGGCAATGGTTTAATCGAAAACTTACTTGTTCATGGTTTGATTTCATTACCGCATAATTACGTTTTGCTTATTTATCATACTATACCATATTTATTATATTATCCTTATTTTATTACAAAACTGGTGGTAAACTCACTCAACATGTTTGTTGACAAAACTCCATTTTCTATGCATATGCAGGTTGATTGAAGTTGAAGGATGGACACTTAGAAAGACCTTAGGGTTAAAGTGAAGACAAAACATGGATTTAAACTTGTTATATTTATTTATTTGAATTGTTTGTTGTATTTGATTATTGTGTGTACATTTGAAATAAAAAAATTAATAGATATTGTCACATTTATATTATGATAGTATCTTCGAGCTGTGAGCAATCGGATCACGCCCCGGCATTTCTGCCTTAGGTTGGGGTGTAACATTTCTAAAGCAATAGAAGTTCATAATTTAATCATTAGAATTATGATACATAAGACACATGAGGATAAACAAGTCAAGTTAGGATGCGTTCCTACTTGTATATGTGCTTATGTGTTAATATATGTTGTATTAAAGATAGGAATCAAGTTATCATTGGAAGACTGTTATTAAGATCTTGCATCAACTGGCTATGTATCGCCTCGTATGTGTAACTTATGCCAAGACAAAGGTGAGGTTCTCACAATCCCCAATTTTTAAATGTTGTTAATGTTTATAAATGTTTTTTTGTGGGAAGAACACGTTTCATGGATTGCATTTTATTTTTGCAAACGTATTAAATGAGTTGAGTTAAATTAGACGGGTGTGACATACTTAGGTAAGGAAACAACTGCCTAAATATAGTATGAAGGCGAAGGTAAGATAACAACTATCGTTATAACCGTTAACCTTGTATTGGGACGTAGAAATATTGATAGATCTATCGGAGTGATGCCCTGCCTGTCAACCAGTCGCTCAGGTTAAATGTTGGGGGAAAATATTTTGAGTATGGTATGCTTCTGGTTATTGATTTAATAATCATACATGTGTCATATTCTTAGCTAGTTTATGACTAATACGGTCTGGTCAAATAAATAAAATGTTGGTTTTATACAAAAGTTATGAATTACCTTCGTACTTATATGATGAGGATTTTAGTATGAAAATATAAATTGCCACACTTTGGATTAAAAATGTTATATTTTTACGCTTTCGAAATTATAAACGAATGTTGACTTCGGGCCTACTAGAATGAAGAAAAGATTGTTTAAGGTTTACCTTCCATAGTTCCATATTGACAATTTGTCTTCAAAATATTTGACTTTCGGAACCCAATTCGTGGCAAGTTCATGTTTGCACCATAGGCAAGCCCAAATACTTGAAATGGGTCGAATTGATACAATAGTTGAGCATAGCAGACTAAGATTCCAGCTTAGTTTGATCACAACTCATGCTAATTAAATTACATTTCTTCAGATTAATTTTTTAGACCCGAGGAGATGTAACTGCTTCTTGGGTTTGAGCTAAGTTTTTAGAAATGCTTGAGGACCAATCACCCATAAAAATAGCATTGTTGACGTAAAAGAGCGCGAGAGAATCGAGCCATTGTTTGGGGTTTTAAGCCCGTGAAAACTCCTCCAAATGGCATGTGTCATGTGGAGCTTAGTCTGATGAAGGGCCTCCATGACAAGTATGAAAATGAATGGAGACAATAAATCACCTTGCCTAATGTTGCGAAAATATTGGAGTTCCAACATCAGGCAGCCATTCACAAGAAAGATTGCCTTACGTAGTTTTAACAACCAAGATCCAAATCCGCCATAATATGGAGAATTGTTGTTATGAACCCGGATATGAGCCCAAACAACCAGCCCAGTTTATATGGCTCAACAAGAAAACTGATCCATGGAGAAGTGAAAGCATACTTGCGTGATATATATTGAAGTTTTTCAAGAATTGATTATGTTGAATGTTAATGGTGGTTCTTCTCTTCTCTCATATTCTAGTCTAATTCTCATCTCCTTCTTGTAATTCTCATTTGTTCATGATGTGCACGGTTCGGTTTTCATCATATTGCAAACCTTCAGTTTATCCATCTAATTCTAGCTTCTAATTACCTGATTTATTTTGATGCTTTGGTTGTGTTAATATCACTTCACAACAATCGCATTTGCTCTAAGACCGAGTCAAATAACTCCCAATTTAACGAATCAAATGCCTTCTTAAAGTCGACTTTGAAAAGCAGGGCCTTTGTTTTCTATTTCTTTAGCCAATATAGTAATTCATTAATGGTTATAATATGTTCCTATTGTTAAAATAGGCCGATTGGACATTAAAATGGTCGAACCAATAACCGCTCGTTCAAATTAACAAAAAACTAAAACCAAAAGATTAACGAATTTGACTTTGAGTTAGAAAATGATATCCTTTAAAATAACCTGTTTTGACTCAAACTCTTTCTGATCATAACTATTTTTTACCCATCCTGTAACACCCCGGCTTAAGCGGAAACGCCCGAGTGTGACGTACAGATTGTTCAAACACACGTGACACTATTTTTGTGACCATAATAACATTAATTCATTAATAAGCCATGTAACACAAGTGCAAATAAGAATACAACTTGAAATCAAATCATAATCAAAACAAATGTCTCGTTTATTAAATAACCTAGGTATTCTAAGCGTTTTCTAGTCTTTCATCCTCTAATCACGGTACCTGTAACATATGTATAAAATATGGTCAGCTATAAATATAGCTAATGAGATTTCCACAGTTTAAATACTACGTAAAAACCATACAATTCCATAAAAACCTGTGAAAAGCACATAAGGGTTCTTTACACTCGATGCAATGGACTTGAGTGTAAAGAACAAACGAAGGTCCTTTCCAGTTGGGGCTACCAACGTACTTGGATAATGAGGTCCCTTTTCCACTCGATACAAATGGACCTGAGTGCCAATGGGGGCGTATGATCATACTTAATGAGACAACCACTTGAATTCCATGTATATAACAATTAAACAAATAAGCACACAAGTCCATGATTGAAATGTAGTTTGTAAGTAATCGAAGTAATAATACTTGAATTTCATAATGGATACATATGCCACCCCAAAACATTAAAACATTTAAAAAGGGGTTGTGAAAACTCACCTTAGTAATTGAAGTGAAAAAGAAATAAGAATAACTCAAAGGCGTCAAAGGAAACGGAAGCGGTCAATCCGTACAAACTATAAATAAGAATAAACACGACTTTTAACGACTATTCTAACCGGATTTTAAAGTTGGTTGAATGAATAGATTTAGAAGTTAGTTATTGTTTTATTACAAACTTTACGGCTCTTTGATTATTATATTATTATTTATGTTTTAACGGAAATCGGTTATTTTTAAGTATTTTAACGGCAGGGATAGGAAGTTTGTATGTTTGAAATACTTGAACTAATGTTTACAAGTCAAAAAATATAATTTTTGTTTTAACGAAATGATTTTTAATACATTAAAGTTTACGTCGCAATTAATATACGATTTTTAGTTACGGCTTACAAGAATGAAAAACTCGGTTTCTAAGTGTAAAATGGTGAGATTTATTTTATAGTTAATTTACATAATTTTTATTTAATTTAAAAAGGGTTTTATAAATTTATTTTGATTTTTAAATGATTAAAAGGATTATAATTAGTTATTATAATAAACTGAAAATTTAAATAAAAAAAAAAGTGAGTGACCCGGGTTTCGAACCCGCGTCTTGGCTGTGAAAGTCATGTGTTTTAACCAAGCGTTATGGGGAAGATCATCCGCTATGATTTGGTTTTCAAATATATTTATATACTAACCAGTTTAATTAATAATATTAATAATAATAGTATATAATCTGCTCAAAAAAGAATAAAGGATGCGTGACAAACCCGGGTCTGGAGCTTGTTACGTGAAGGCTTTAACCAGTTGATCTGTGTGAAACATTAATTGTAGGTTTAATAAAAAATATATACATATAATATTTCAGGTTCTTCTTCTTCAAGAAGAACCCTAGATTTGCAATTGAGTAATTCGTTCTATGTTTGATCAAATTAGTTTAGTGTTATTGATTATAGGTTAAACGAAATTAACAAGCATATATTAATTACCTTATAATGTTTTGTTTTGACTGAAACCCAGTTGCCGGAAACGAATTAATAAGAACTCCCAATTACAGATTACTCAGTGTATTAGAGGAGGATTGGAGAGAATGAGCAAATTGTAATGAGGGTTGGGTCTTTATTTATACAACGAATTGGAGCGTATACGCGTTAATGACATTGATTTGGTTCTCGTAAATTCCGGTGAAAATCGCGGGTTTGATTCACGGCTACAGGCTGTTATACGATGATTAATATGATAGATATCGATGTTATTTGACGACAAAACGCGATAAACTAAAAGTTCGGGTCAAAGATTAAGGTTTAAGGGGTGTTTGGGCTTTGCCGGCGCCGCCACCGGCGACAGAGGGCGGAAAAACGGGCAAGGGGCGGGGTTAGGGTTGGGTTAATTTAAATAATATAATTTAAATTATAATTACAGTTTTAGTCCCTCAAGTTTCATAAACATTATAATTGAAACTTAATATCTTTAAGTTAAAAAAAAGTATTTAAAGTTTACATTTTCAACCCTAAACTTTATAGTTAAATTTTAAGGTTTTTGGTTTTAGATTATTTACGTGTCTAACCCGTACGGCTCGATTATTTTAAGGTTCGGAACTTTATAAACATTTGAATGACAACGAACATTGAACGATCAATATCGGGAACACTTTTATTAATGATCAATAATACAACGAAACGACCCAACGGGTCGGGTTAACAAATACAAATACGAATCGAAAATTGACGAATGTCACACGTCCATTTTGACCCGAAATAATTTGATACTCTTTTAAAACAACTTGTTTTAACCCGAACTTATTTTACTAAAAAAACACGTTTACCTAAACTTGTTAAACCAAACACGTCTGTTTAAATTAATATAAAACTAAGAATACATGAATAATCAATTTTATTTTTTAGTTAGAAAATACCATGGTTTAAAATAATAAGATTCTACCCGAATTTATTCGAATCATAACCCTTTTTGACACACATGTTTTGACCCAACCAATTTGATTCTTTTAAAACAACTTGTTTCAACCCGAACACTTTCCGTTCATAACATGTGTCAAGCCGAACTAATTTTACTAAAAAACCGTTGACCTGAACTAAATATGAGGCTGATCCGCCCATTTAAATTAACATAAAAACTAAGAAGACATGAACAATAAATTTATCTTTGTTTCTATATATAAACTATTATGTAACGTTGTATCTTTTACATTTCTTTTTTAGAGTCATGGAAAACAAGAAGTTGAATCTTACACACACACGCGCGCGTGCGCACACATAAAATAACCATGACCATCTTTTAGTTGAATTGGTCAAGCTTGCTCACTCACATATAGAGAAACGACTTTAGTCACAACACCATTAGTTATGTCGTTTACAAACTATGAGTGGATTTGTTTTGTCCATTACGGGTTAATCACAACTGAATAAAAAAAAGGTCAAAAAGAAACTTTGAGATAAACATAAGAAATAGTATAAGGGCAAATTATTTGTAAAATATTATGAACTGTTTGATAACAAATTGTATCCTTAAATCTAAAATATATCAAACTGCTATAATTTCTTTTCAATTACGCTATAATTTTTATGGCCAGATATAGTTAACTTGTATCAAACACTTTTGACCCATAAGTCCGTAATATCCATGCCAAAAAAAATCTAGTCAATTGATCAAACTGTTAAAACAAGCCATTCTTTTTTAGGTAATATCTTGATTGAGATAATTAGAAACTATTAACAATATGATTTTAAGAAAAACATAATTGATTTAATTAATGATTTAATAAATATTAAATAGTAATAAATGCATTAATTGTTATATCATTTAACATAAATATTTATTAAATTGAAGGAATGGTAAATATAAAATTAGTTAATTAGATGGAATATATATTAATGGAAATGGATTAGTTGGCATCACATGTGAATGACATATTTAAAGGTCATGTGAAAAACATGTTTTGCTTTAATAGATTAGTTAGATTAAAAAGAATAGTTTTGAAATATGTCTTATACTAATTGCATGTTGTGCCCCTTAAGTTTCTTTTTGTTAGACAAGTAACCCCATAAACTTTTAACATGGTAGCCCTCAAGTTCAATCAACTACATAATTAACCACATGCCTACATATGGTATCCCACAACGTTCATTTAGTTACATAATTAACCCCACAATATTTTAGTATGACAACCCTCAAGTTCAATTAGTTATGTAATTTATCGCTAACTTTTTAATAAGGTAACCTCAAATTCCATTAAGTTACACAAACAGCCCCACAAGTTTTTGCAACACCAAACATAATTGCATTATTAATGATAAAAAGCCTCTTTAAATGTTATGATCCAACTATCGCATAACTTATTATGCAACTGGTAAAGCAGATAATACAACTGCTAATAAAACTTTATTATAATAATTAAAAGAATTATGGATTTGTTTAACATGAGAAATTTAGAACTCGGTAGCGGAAATTTACAAAACAACATATATAGGAGTACCTATTTTATATAGGTGATAGCTGCTCGTTATCATGTGACAAAAAGATGCAAAGAATCCATAGGATTTTTGAAGAGTCTACTTTTGAATTGGGCTTCCGAGGTAGGCTCTGGCCTGTTAAGCAGGAAGGAAAGCGAAAGTATAAGAAAGAAGGCCCAATACCAAGAGGATTCTAGAAGGGAGCTTGGAGGGAAAAGGGTTTTGGAGGGACTCAAGTCCTGTTCACCTGAACCAGCGGGTGATCCAAGACATATTGTCTCAAGATAGGAAGCATGACTCCTGTTGTGACACTCCGCTAAACAGGTCAATTTCCGTATAATGCCTAATTTTGATTCCTTACGTTAATTCCCAGTTGAATAAATTTTGTTAAGTCTAATCCCAACGAGTTTAGCATAATCCCATGTGCACGATACATTGCATCTAAGTATTTTAGAAATTACTCAAACTTTCTGATTTTATTCGATGGATACGAGCGTTGGTGATAATGTTGCACGTATTTAGCAAACTATGAGGCTAGATTCTATATTATACGAATATAATTTGTGTATTATATTATAAAAAAATCAACAAAAAAAACAAATTTATTCTTCGAGCAGTTATTATTATGTTGACGAACCTATTTCGTAAATAGTACCATACATGCAGAGACATACGGACGTTGGTTAGAAAAGAAATAACATTGCACGCCATGATAATGCATGAATTTATATTTATGCATTGTCTACGAGATTTAAAATGATACTACATTCGAATATTATATATATTATACTCATAAATGTGCATCTAATAAATAGTTAACTATGAGTAACGAGTTATGTATACACACACACATGAGTATGTAATGGTATACGTTAATTATGCATGAGCTCATTTTACTCAACACTTAGATAACTAAGCAGGTAAACAAACCTATATAGTTGAATGTATCATAATTAACATAACTAATAACTAGCTTGAAGTTAACATTTAGTACCATCAATGATTATTAACAAATTAAATCACTATCAGATGAATTTTAATCCAAATCTATGGTTTCTAAGTACCCTCATTCGAATTCTTGCACAGACAAATAATCAGACCACATATCTTTCAAATTTTAAATCATGCTATGAAAAATATCTACTCCAAATATCCATATGGTCAAAGAGTTGGTAAAAAAATGAGAGCTAATCATCACCCCAACATACCAATCACCATTAAACAAATCTTTCTTTTCTTTCCTTTTGATTCTCGACAGATACACACTCCACACCCATACTTTCTTCTTCAATATTATATCACACACAATCTCCATGCATCATATTTATATATACTATAATATTAGAATAATTTAAATGCAAACTAACTTTTCTTTTGTTATATAATGGAACTCTTTGCAAGATAATACAAACACATACTAACCAGCTCTCACCATACTAAATCTCTCCCTCTGATCCGTGTGCGCAGACATCACCCAACAGCCTCTCTCTATTCACGATTACAAACCACCACCACAAACAACTACTTTAGCCACCTCCAGCAACCATCTTTGTGGCCACCGGAAGCAGCCCTCCGCCACCATCGAGCCACCCTCAAACCACCACCTTCAGCCACACAGAAACACCGCCAATCACCGTCCTCACTCTTGCTCCATCTCCGTTACACCATAACGCCACCGGAAGATCACCACAATACACCGTACCGCCAACCCGCCGCCACCATCTCTGGTGTTCACGACAATCCACAACACCATCACTGCCACTGTCCTCTTCCTCATCGCAGCGGCTGCACCACCCACACGACCACCATAACACCCTCACAACCTGCACACAATGTACACCGTCACACAATAGATACACCACCCACCACCGGCACGGTATGTTATAGCTTCAAACCGAACTCGAGATACCTCTATAGTCCGTTATTAGACCCAAACCCGGTTCAAATCATTCTTCGGTCTCTTCCCGTAAACCGAACAGGTCGTGCCCGTTACTAGCTTCCAAGCTACAACAGGGATTTGGAATGAGCCTCGCGAAATGGAGCTAGCACAAGCCTTGTTGTCTCATTAATCCATAGTCATAATCCTAGAACTAAATAAGTGAGCTAAAACTCATCTCTAAACTATCTTTATATTTTTATGAGGTTGTGTTTATGCTAGCTCTAACACCCAAAGATCAAGATACACATTAAGGAAATGCTAAGTTGTGTTAATGATATCTTGAGAAGGTTTAGAAATGGATGAATAAGATTAATAAAGTTTGTTTATACTACGATTTTCACCCATGAACAATCCACACACAAACATGTTTAAATAAAGTTTAAAACTATAAATCTAAACATGATGTGCAATAATGATAAATATGGTTTAAAAGTGAGTCTTATGACTAGAAATGAGATTTAAAAATGCTTATTATATATGTCTACTCATGAGGTTTCTTTAAAGATGGATTTTGTATAAAAATACATACATATATATATATATGCACACTAGTTTACTAGGGAGATGGAAAGTATTTTTAAACAAATACGCACACGTGGAATGGAAAAACAATATTTTGTGTTCAAATAGTGATTTTACTTAAATATATATAAATTAGATATTAGCTATGAGAAAAGAATAATATTATTAATAAATTTTACGAGTTATACGACCAAAACGGTATGTATAGTCGGTTAAGTGTTTATGAACAAACGTACAAATATGTTAGCTTTTACAATCATAACTTAAAGAAATATTACTTTGAAATAAATATATAGTTTGAATATATATTTATTGCTCGACCAAACAAATCGGCTATATAAAAACAACACCAAGAAGAATTATATTCTTAATATTTATATAAGTATATAAATATTTACTTTAAAAAAGAATACAAAACCTATCACCAACGGGTTATCCAGAAATCCAACGAAACGTCTGGTTGGTGAAAGCAACCGACACAATATAATAAACGAAACGTCTGGTTGGTGAAAGCAACCGACACAAATGTAATAAACGAAACGTTTGGTTGGTGAAAGCAACCGACACAAATGTAATAAAAGAAACGTCCGGTTGGTGAAAGCAACCGTCACAAATATAATAAATGAAACGGCTAGTTGATTGAAAGCAACTAGCATAAACCGACTTGCGAGTCGATAACAATAACTAACTGACCTTACGCGTTTAGGCCGTGTGAAGGAAGCGGACCCAGGTCCAAACTGTAATTGCTAACGAATTGAACACTAAACGTACGAGGTGAATTTCACAACCCCTTTTTACTATTTTTTGTTTTATAAATCCGGGGTGGAAAACATACACAACTGCTTTTATATACGATAATTAGAAGCAAAACACCAATCCTTATGCGAACATGAGTTAAACTATGTAGTGCAATAAGTCCCTTGCTTATATACTATAACCATTAGCTAACGGAGTTAGCAACAGGAATATACGGATAGTACTATTGACGTTGACATTTCCCCCTATTTTAGGTTAGTCGCTCTAACCTCTGATATTGCATCGAAACAGGGTGCGTATATTCCATCTGTGAGATTTGAACAGGGCAAAAGGATATAAGTCGTGGTTTGGTTATAGGCTCAGGGTTCGTCATATTAATTCGTAGATTTAGCTAGTCTACGGAGGATCATCGTATTTGTTTCAACAGATTATCGTATAATTGTTTGCGAACTGATAAATGATTTATGAATAACGTGATTTCATATCGAATCTCAAAACCTGTGAACTCACCAACCATTGTGTTGACATTTTAAAACGTATGTTTTTCAGGGAATTAACAACACACATAAGGAATCATGAAGACGGGACCTTATTGTACAATTAGGATACCATTTTGATGTTTAACTACTTTTGCTTAAAAACAAATTATGGTTTGTAAACACTTTTAAAACTATTGGTATCCTAATACATTTATGTTGACAATAATTATATGCTTACGGTATGCATGAAGTCACGTGCCCGCACTTTCGCCTTGGCGGGTTGTGACACCTGTTCACCTGAACCAGCTAGTGGTCCAAGACATATTGTCTCAAGATAGGAAGCATGACCCAATGGATAAAAAGCTAAGGTGTCGTTGGTCCAGGGAAGAAGGAAGAAAACTGTAGGAAATGTACTCAAAGGTTATACACAAAGGATATTTATTGTAATCTCATTACTCTATATAAAGGAAGGGGAAATCATATCACAAAAGAAGAAAACCATAGGAATGTACTCAAAGGTTATACATAAAGGAAGAAAACCATAGGAAATGTCTCTCTCCAGTGACGTTTCTTCATTAAATCCAAGTCATATTTGAATCTCTAGGTCGCCCACCAAAAAAAAAGAAAAAAGACCGATGACATTTTTCTTTCCATTTTGCACTTTTGGGCCACTCCGTCAACGAACAAGGAGATCTATCAGCTGAAATAGGCTAACCGAGCCACCCTGCTATGAGATTCAAAATACAAGTAGCCAACGAACAACAAGCCATCATATGATCAATAATTTCTTTCAACTGTTTATAAAAATAAAGATAATATTTATGCTTTCTTATTTTGACAAATTTTTCTCAAATGGTTTCGAACCGAACACTTTCCATTCATAACCTGTTCAAGCCGAATTAATTTTACTAAAAAACTATTGACCTAAACTAAATATGAGTCTGATCCGCTTTTTTAAATTAACATAAAACTAGGATGACATGAACAATAAATTTATCTTTGTTTCTATATATAAACTTTTGTGTAACATTGTAGCTTTTGCATTTGTTTTTAAGAGTCATGTAAAACAAGATGTTGAATCTTACACACACACATAAAATAACCATGACAATCTTTTTGTTAAAATTAGTCAAGCTTACTCACTCACACATAGAGAAATGATCTTAGTCACAACACCATTGGTTATGTCGTTTACTGACTATGAGCGAATTTGTTTTGTCCATTATGGGTTAATCACAATTGCTAAAAAAACAAACTTTGAGATAGCCATAAAAATAGTATAAGGGCAAATTATTTATGAAATATTATGAACTGTTTGATAACATACCGTATCCTTGAACCTAAAATATATCAAACTGCTATAACTTCTTTTCAACTATGCTCCAATTTTTAGACCCAAATGCAGTCAACTTGTACCAGACACTTTTGACCCGTAAATCTGTAATATCTTTATTAAAAAAAATTAAACCAATTAATTAAGCTGTTGAAACCAGCCAATCTTTCCGAGGTAATAACTTAATTGAGTTAATTAGAAATTGTTAATAATATAATTTTAAGAAAGTAATAATTGGTTTAACTGAGTTAATTAATAAATATTAAATAATAATAAATGCATTAGTTGTTATATCATTTAACATAAAAAAATAATTAAATTGAATGAATAGTAATTAAAAAACTAGTTAATTAGGTGGAATAAGTATAAATGGAAATTGATTAGTTGGCATCCCATGTGGATGGCATATTTGAAAGCCATGTAAAACATGTATTGCTTTAATATATTAGTTAGACTAGGTTAGGTACCCGTGTAGAACACAGGTTAAAATAAATAAATTTATTTAAATAATAACACAATGTGAAATATAAAAATATGTTAAACATATAAAAAAAATAAAAATATATGGTTGAATAAATTGCACAATACATAATATGGAAATAAAAAGTTGAAATTTCGTAAATCTCTAAACAATTTTTTGTATACAATATTTATAATCTAATTTATAATTTTATCAGTCATATTAAAATTAGTAGTTTCACTTTGTTTTGGTTTCAACTCTATATAATAAAATACATAGCCGACCATGTGTTAAAACATGTTTCGTAAAAACAAACAAACTATCTAAAACGATTGATCTTACCTTTTATTAATCTTCATTGCGAAATAAACATAAAGTGAAAATTTCTTTCTTTGAAATTTTGAAATTAATTATTTTATCTAAATCAAAGTGAAAATCCGTTACTTATAAAAGCTTAATATTAATAACTAATACAATATATTTATATAAAACTGAATAATATATTTATGGCTTTATGCTGGTATTAAATTTTTTAACCATGAAATAATTTTAAAAAAAGAAATAATAGATTAGGAAGAAAAATGAATTAAATATAAAACTACTAATAAGAAAAAGAAATATATATTAATATGAGAGAGAGCTGAGAAAATTTTGTAAGGATTACTCATGTGTAATGATATATAGCATTAAGACCCGTGTGGAACACGAGTTAGAACAAATAAATTTATTTAAATAATAACACAATGTAAAATACAAAAAATATGTTCAAAAGATATAAATATATAATATATGATAAAATAAATTCCACATTACACAACATGAAAATAAAAAATTATTGAAAATTCATACATCTTTAAATATTTTTTTGTATAAAATATTTGTAACTTTATCCTCCATATTAAAATTAGTAGTTTTACTTTGTTTTTTATTTCAACTATCGATAATGAAACTCATAACTGACCATGTGTTAAAACAGGTTTATCAAAAACAAACAAATCATTTAAAGCAATTGACCTTAACTTTTATTAATTTTCATTGCAAAACAAACAAAGTGAAAATTTATCTATTTGAAATTTTAATTAATTATTTTATCTAAATCAATGTGAAAACTCGTTACTAATACAGTATATTTTTATAAAACTAAATAATATATTTATGTTGGTATTCAGTTTTTTAAACCAGGAAATAACTATTAAACAAAGAAAATAATATATTAAAAAGAAAAAAAGAATAGAATATAAAACTATTAATAAAAAAATATACATATTAAATATGAGAGAGAAATGAGAAAATTTTGTAAGGATTACTCATACGTAATGATATATGGTATTAAGATCCATATAGAACACGAGTTAGAATAAATGAATTTATTTAAATAATAGCACAATGTGAAAAACAAAAAATATATTCAAAAGATATAAAGATATAATATATGGTAGAATAAATTATACATTACACAATATGAAAATAAAAGGTTATTGAAAATTCCTAAATCTCGAAATACTTTTTTGTATACAATATTTATAATTTTAACATCCATATCAAAATTAGTAGTTTGGTTTTGTATTTTATTGCAAATTTAAATAATGAAACACATAAATTACTATGCGTTAAACAGGTTGTCTCAAAAACAAATCAACCATCTAAGGTAATTGACTTTAACTTTTATTAATCTTTACTGTAAAACAAACATAAAGTGAAAATTTCTTTCTTTAAAATTTGAAATTAATATCTTATTCAACGTGAAATCGCTACTTACAAAAGCTTAATATTAATAATTAATACAACGTATTTATATAAAACTAAATAATATATTTATGTTTGTATTAAATTTTTTAAATCATAAAATAATTATTAAAAAGAAAAAATAATTGATTAAAAAGAAAAAAAAGTTAAATATAAAACTATTAATAAGAAAAAGAAGTGTATTTAATAATAGAGAAAGGTGGGAAATTTTGTAAGAAACTAACTTGTGTGATGCCATGTGGCATTGAAAAACCTTATTAGTATAGATAAGAAAATTGAATTTGCTTGTTTGGTCTTTAAAAAAGAAATAATAAGAAATTGAATACATTTATTTTGGAAATCCGGTGAAACTTTATAGCAGAAAGTCTTATTGATACCATTAATGCAATAAATGAAATAAATATCACTTCACTAAATAAATATAAATTACATTTGTTATATCATTATGGATAAGTATCATTAAAGAACTCTTAAATTATTTAAGAACTCTAAGAAACTCATCATAACTAACGTTTTTTATATAAATTTTTGTATGATAATATTATTTTAGTGTCGTTTTATCACTTTTTATATTTATATGTATGATTACAATTATACAAATTAGTTTTTACACATATCTAATTTTCTTTACACATATGAAAGTTTGCTATTACATAAATTTTACATATATGTAAACTTGTGATTTATATATGTAAATAAAAAATTTATATATCAAATATGATAAAACTACTCTCAAATAATTTTATTTTATAAAAAAAAATAAAAAAATATTTGGTTTTTAAGAGTTCTTAATTTTTTTCTGAGTTCTTAAATGAAAGTAACTCATTATTATTATTATACTACATTGATAAAATTGGATTTTGGTGTCGCAAATATTTTTGAAATATTTTATTTTAAAATCGGATTTAGTTTTTTTTATCTTTTGCCTTTTGTTAGTTTTAAATATATTTATTTTAAGTATCTATTTTTTGTTTAGTTTGTTATCGTAACGACTTAACTGATACCGATCTAGTTCACGTCGTCTAGTCATCACGATGCCCTGGTTTCACTAATTTTTGCTGTTTTTTTGTTCTAATTATGATCATTTTATGAATTCAGTTTTTAGGTTTATACCATGACGAACTTATCCAATGCTGACTGAATTAATGATTGGGGTTTTACCAATTTTTGTTTTGCTTTTTGTAGATATGTTCATTTTACGAATTAACCTATGCAGATCAAATTCATATCGACTAGATGCTATAATGCCCGGGTTTTACCGATTTTTTAAAAATATACTCTTTTAGTTATCTTTTTGTTTTGAAAATATTCTTTTTAGTTTAATGCCGATATCGTAGGAACCTCTCCAATATCGACTGACTTCGTGTAAATCATAAGTGATACGTGTGTCAATAATTTTTTGGACTTTCATTGATTTATTTTTTGAATTTAATGTTTGGGCCGTAACGAGTTTAACCAATACCGACCACATGCCCGTCAGTGTGTCGCCGCTGTGCGGCGAGCTTCTACTAGTTAATATTAATATCATTGTGTGCTATAATTTTTGTTATATTACCATTATAGGGTTTGTTACTTTGTAATAAAATTTTGCATTTTTGATCGTTACGTATTATTATATTGAACTGTTATTCCCATCTATTAACCAATGGGCAGTAGATAATTAAGTTATTTTTAATTGTAGTTATGTTACTTAAATTATTTTTGTACTTATAAAATATTTATAAACTATTTTATTTGAATAAATTAATTAAATAATTGGCGAATGTGGATATAACCTCATCTTGAAAGATGGTCAAAACTCGAAAGATGAAAAGTGATGGCCAGTTTTTATGTATTGGTAGCCTGATCCACTGGTCGATAAACAAAATAAAATGTGTGTTCCTTCTCCAGCGTTACATTAGTCTTTTATGTTTTGTACTCCAGTTTTGTTGATTGATTTTTACTTTTTACAAGCTTTTGATTCATATCACCTCCAGAATTATACAACAAGCAAGACACTACAAAGGAACAAGTGTCAATAAGATAAACATACTCTTTTTTAAGAATTATTTTGTGATTTTAAGTCCTGACTACTTAATGGTAATTGTAAAAAAAAATCACTTTTTATAAACATTTATATGATATGAAAAATTATAAAAAAGTTTTCACCAGCAATATATGACTAAACATATTTGATTAGATTTTATCCCTTCAAATTACAATCACATAGGACCCTTATTTCTAATATAGATATAATCCATAATATACAATATGATTTTATACCTTAACATTGCTGTATAGATCATCACTACTTGTGTGGAGACTTTACTATAAGTATGGGACACCGAGCATGATGAGCACAAAAGTCACTTA
The DNA here is from genome assembly GCF_021521415.1 of Bidens hawaiensis. NCBI lineage: Eukaryota > Viridiplantae > Streptophyta > Magnoliopsida > Asterales > Asteraceae > Bidens > Bidens hawaiensis. Next base: position 129,999 of record NW_027505414.1, on the reverse strand, counting down.
TGCTTCCCAACAAAGCCCTGCATTATATTATAAAAACTAGTATAATTAGCACTTTTAAAGCACGTTAGTGCGTTTAAGGTTAATTGGCGATTAATGTGTTTTAAGGTTGGATCGTATCATGTAAAGTTGTGATAAAAATTACCTTTTGATCGCCCCAAGCCCACGACTACCTACAACAAGAAGATCGAAATGCATTTCCTCCACGGCTCGGCAAATAATCTCTTTAGGATCCCCTTCCAGAATCAAGGTTTCTGATTTTATCTGGACATGTAGATAGATCAGGGAGGAACGTATTGGTAAGATTAATTCCAACTCATTTTAGCCTAAAGATGTTAAATCAGGATTTTAATTAAATAAAGAGGAATAACTATGTTAATTTAACAAAGGGAAATAAGTGTGTAAATAATATACTCATTAAAGCTATCATGAGCTATCATATCTCCTGTATCAAAACTCGGTGGCCGGAGGATAGTGTTGTAAAAATCGCTATTCGCTAGTCGGGCGGTGGGGTGGGACTAGCGATTAATCTGAATTAATTGGATCCAACTTTAGGGTAGAATTTTCATATATATACCCAAACAATTTCATATGTAGTTTTAGATATATAAAAATATAAATTTTAGCAGGAAATTGACCGGAATAATTAAAAACGGCTGAATTTGGCCGGAATATTGCCGAAAAGAGCTCTGATTAATCGCAATTTTGGCCATTAATTAGCCGACTAGACCAAAACTAACTAACAACTAACAATGAGGTGGGGACTAACGATTAATCAGGAATTAATCTAGTCGGGAACTCGGGATTTTTGCAAACACTGTCGGTGGGGGTGTCGTTTTCCATATGCTAACCTCAACTTTACTAAATTAAACAATCAACCCCACACCATCTTTTTTTCATATACCAACTTCAAAGTCTCATTAAGTTACACATTCAATCCTAAATTTCATTAAGTTACACAATCCAACCCCAAATTTATACACGATCTTTTAAAAACAGAAAAACGCAAAACAAAACTGATAACTAGTTTTTTTCTTTTTTTAACCGAACAAATGAACAACGATAAGCCATAAGTTACTATACCTTTATTTCTTTGCATAATTGAAAAGCACGGGAAAGAAGTTGCGCCGCATTTTGCTGTTGCGCTTTCCTCACCGATTCAATCATAGCCGTAGATGTATACATCGCTGCATAATTTTCAAGAAAAACAAGGGGGGTTATTTTAGCCATGAGTAAAACTTAAAAGAAAAAAAACTGTATTTTTTAAAAAAGTTCAAATGTTACTCCTACTTTACTTTACAGTTTACACTAATAAATATTATGATATATATATAACTTTAAATAATACAAGGTTACTAACAAGGCTCAGCAGGGAAAGTGTAACGCTCGAATGGTTGCACCACATGAACCACGGTCACCATCCCCTGTTCCGGGTCGGGTTCCACCTCCCGGACTTGTTCCCTAGCGGTGTCGGTGGCAGCGTTTTTGAAGAGGTGATCAAGGGTCCATTTTAGAGCGTATAAACTCGCATCACTCTCGTCTATTGCTACCATGACTCTAAGCCTCTTTTTCCGACTACCCTCCGACATCAACCGCGGTTGCTCCGCGGTGTATGGCAGCTCTCCGGCTGCACTTGTTTCACCGGTTAATATCTCTTCTTCCATTTAAGTTGTTTTTGTTTGTGCTTCTAATTGCTTTATGTGACAAATAATAAATAAACGGACTCTTTATTGTATATCATAGATGATCGATTGATATATGGATATATGTTGTCTATAGAAGTACGTGGCAAACGGCTATACACGTGGCACTTATATGGTCTTACGTGGAAAGTTCGGGCACATGCTACAAAGTACATACGTACATACTAAAAATATATATATTTTATTATGGATATTAGCGGTAAGGGGTGACCCACGAATAATTTTTATAGGGGTCGGAAGATGGTCGGTGTCAAATTTTATGGAGGTCAATTGGATTTTTAACATGTATATATCTTAAGAAAACTTTTTCACAAGAGTCGGTCGATACCTACAACTTTGGGGTAGAGGTGTAAGTCCGCCACTGCTAGTGGTGCATATTGATAAAATCGAGCAAGCCAACCGCTACCTAATATTCATTTTCGGCTTGCTTCACTACCCGAATGAACCCGAGACACATGCCACATAAGTTTTTTTTATGCACTCGGGTATATATTATAAATCAAAATTGAAAAGTGATTATACTACCGATGAAACGGTGGTGGTGAAGCCGAAGAAGCTAAAACCATTACCTAAGGGTGCCCCAAGTAACCTTATAAAAAAGATTTCTCTAATTTGAATTGAAATGAGTGGAATAACTCGCGCGTTGGGGGGGGGGGGGCGCTAGATTTATAACGTTCGGTTTCGACAAACTATACAATTGAAGCAACTACCAACTCCTCATACACGATGATGGTCAGGTAGCTGCATGGTTGATAATGATAGTAAAGTAAAGTAACAATAAAAGTTAAAAAAAACATATAAAAATTAGAATTTTTTATAACGTAAACAAGAAAGTTTATACGTGATATTATTGTATACAGGCCCGATATTGGGCTTGGTCCAACAGATCGGGCTAACTCAGATTGATCCACATCCACCAGGTTAATATTAGGTAATCCATTAAACAAACTGACATTCCCAAATCATCTATAAATGTCACTTCATTAAGAAACAAACAAGCGCCTGTAGCTCAGTGGATAGAGCGTCTGTTTCCTAAGCAGAAGGTCGTAGGTTCGACCCCTACCTGGCGCGGCTTTTAAATGTTTTATATTTCCTTCCATTTTTATTTACATTTAAATAATGTATATACACAAAATATTGTTCTGTAACATACTTTCCTATAACTTTTAACAAATAGCCTAGCAAGATTATCCTTTTTTTTTTAGTTCCATCAGTTTTTACGTAAAAATTGGCTAAATATGACATGCTTTTTTCGTGTGCGACCATATTATTGGTTCTTTACATTTTTTTAAAACATATTAAGCCTCATGGTAATATTTAATTTCTAACATCACTGATCGATATGGCTTGTAATGATAAGGGTAAAAGTGGACAATGAGCCACCGTTAGGATGAGATATAAGAGAGGTTTTGTGAGGGTGTTTGCGATGGGAAGGAGGTGGCCGGTTGTGGTTTTGCTTAGACGGTGTTAACATGACTAGCGCGTCAAAGTTTCACAGACTAGCAGATATTTTTTTATTAAGGCTACTATTTGACCATATTATGATCATAATTTCATTCTCAACACGTAATGTTACCCTATTTATAACAACAAAAAGAACCATAAGAGTGTGAGACACAAACTGTTCAAACTACTTCATAGTTTTCCATTCACGTTTCATACGACAAACGAATTGCTCAAACTTCTAGTTTCACAATCCGTTTATCAAACCTGTAAACTTGTTGGAATCGAAATTAAAACTATAAGAAAGTTACAAGTTGTATAGTGTGACACCTACCAGACTCATAAGCTCAAAGTCCATTTGCCTTGAGAGTATTACTGGAATTGAAGCCATCAATGGCATCCAGAACTAAACATTTTCATCTTCACAAATAGCATCAAGTTAGATTCACAAACAGCTGAATCAATCTTAGAACTTCATGAATCTCTTTGTAGCTAAATTATGTTTATTTGGGCAAAAAAGGGCGTGTTATGCTGACCAAAATCCAGAAACACAACTTGGAAAAAAGCACTTGATCTACATAACCAATTGTAAGACAGCCCATTTTTGCCTCATTTGTGCACATTATAATGTGAAATTTTGAAATATGTATGAAGGAAGACTTTCATAGACATCTTTAAAGACAACAAATCATCAAGCTCATTTTGTCCACCCTCTACTCACATGATGGAGTTAAAAAGGCAATTTATTATGTTAAAAATAGGAGAAAACTAATAGTATCAAGTATTAACAAGAAAGAGCTCTTTAGTTCTTACAGTTAAAGAAATGTAATGATATCAAACACTTAGGCAATGACCACCATTCACCAATACTTGTAGTTAAGAACATTTAGCATTAATACAATATATGCTTAAATTATTATCAATCACACAAATCCTTACTAGAAAGTAGAAAATACCTCAATTTATGACAGTTCCATAATTTATGCACTAAACTATATTATAGGGTAGACACGGGCAAAACATAGCTTCCCCCCCCCCCCCAAATGTTTTCGTCCAAGCTTCGGCACTGAGCGTAGAGACTTAAATAGATACAAAGATTCATCTTCAGGGGTATTAATGTGATTATCATGTTCTTATCATTTTAGTCGAATGAAACTCATTTTATTAATTTGATTATTTAAGTTTACAACAATTTGTAATCAATAAAGTTTCTATCTTCTATCTCAATAATATCATTCTGGTTTTCTTGTTAAGCTTGTTGATGTGACCAGGAAACACATATGATTTTGAGTATTTAATTAATGTTGTCATACAATGAAGCGCCTGTAGCTCAGTGGATAGAGCGTCTGAAAAGCCGTATAACACTATTTAAAGAGATCGACCCAGGTTAAGCCGTCATGATTATGAGTAAACATGTCTAACTGAAATTACTTTTTTTTTTAATATGGGATTAGAATATAAAGAAAATCATAAAACTAGTCATGTTTTAACATGATGCCATATATTAGTTAAGACTATAGCAAGGATTCAATCGGAATTTTCTGGTCGAGTATATCCAATTTCGTTTGCATGTGTCATGTTATAGCGCCAACTAAAAATCACATTGTATGAGAGTTGACTCTTTATCACCTTTCTTTCAACTTTCGTCAACTATTAACATACACCACGCAGACAGAATCCAATATACATGTGAACCATGCTCATTTATTCTCGAAAGCATTTGTCACGTTTATCTAATTATCGATGGTCAACGAGACCCAAGTTTAGGTTTCTGAAAGTCTATCTTCAATCTCAATAATATCATTTTGCTAATCGATTTGCAAGTGAATCATGTGAGTGACCTGGTGCAGCGGCATCAACTTATCATAAGGTCAAATCATGACTGATGTCATTGTCACTTAGTATATGCGGGTTTTCATGACGGATGCATCTAAATTGTTGATCATTTAAAATGTGCTGAGTTGTCTTGTCATTTTTGTGAACTTAATGTTGCATCTCAAATGTTTACATGCCTTTTAACGCATTAGCAACAACAATAGACGGTGGCGATGCTGGAGGAGACCGCAAATAATCATTTATTATAAGTTTGTACATTTGTCAAAATATGTTGGTGCAAATATGATGAAGTGCTTACTCTATGGTTTTTTTTACCACCAACGCCCATTTCTTTCTATAAAACTTGGAGTATCTTCGAGCCCTATTACGCCATCAAGGTTGCATTATTTTATTTAAATAACCTAATCCGTCATTACGCCGATACCAACTTTTAGACACTATCAAAACAAAGTATATATGTATGTATGCTTCAAAAACACGTCAACGTAAAAAATAGTAGTTGCTTATAAAGATTATTAAAGTCGAAGATCAGTTTGGGGATAGGTGACCTTGTGAGATCTACACGCATAATAAAAACAAAATGGTAAGCTCATAGTGAGAGAAATAGGTGTATTGATTAGTATGACGTGTTGAATGTTACAATTAATAATAAAGCCACTCTTCATTTGTTTACTTAGGACGATAAGATAAACCTCGTTGAAGATGAAAGGGCTTAAAGGGTGGTTGTTGTATCTTATGTGAATCTCACGTCAATCGTTTATGAGAGATACTGGATTATAATGAATATTTTAATACAAAGACAATCAAAATATTTTGAGCACATTTAACTTCGCTTGAGAGGATAACTTCACAAATATATGCTCAGCTACTAGGATAACATTTCAGGACTTGTGATCTTGAAATCTCCATACGAATGACAAAAATGAAACCGCCAATTTTTTTAATGGGTAAAACGATCAATAATAGCAGGTAAAAGAGGCCGAACATAAGAGGTATTTGGTTGGTTTAAGGTGTCTAATCTAAATGGTGAGGGAGCCACAATAGGTGGTGACACAAATGGTCGTAAGTATTTACGTAGGAAACTTTTACTTGATTATAGTAACGAATACGATTTATTTGTCCACTTGTTCTTTAATTTTGTATAATTAAATAATATATTTGTTATGTTCGTACAATCCCACCTTGATTCCCATTCTCTGAAATAACGAAAAAACGTGCATCCCCGTTATGAAAAGTTGTTCTCACACAATCCAACTAACCAAGTACAATAAACAATTATAACATATCTTTATGCAAATGATTTTTTTAAACTAATAATATTAATATCATTTATGTTTTTATACAGCTTAACGAATATTACCAAAATGTTTAGTTTTATTAAAAGTTAAATACAAAAACATTTTAATTACAGAATTACGTTAAATGAATAATGGTCTTATAACTTCTATATTTTGAATGCCTTATACAAGTAAATGAAAAGATCTTATACATAATATTTTTTTTTAATGTCGAGTATGATTGTGATAACAATAAACAAAATCCTATTATGTACTTAAGTTAATTCAATTCCTAGATAATGAATTATACCATTTTGTAGTTTTTCAAATATCAAGTATAATTGTGATAACAATAAACAAAATTCTATTATGTGCTTAAGTTAATTCAATTCCTAGATAACGAATTATGCCGCTTTATAGTTGTTATCTCACATTTCTATATTATTGTAAGTCGATCAAGCACATTTTCTTAAAATATAAGAAAAAAGCAATGAGTATCAAATTCAAGTATTTGGATATATTTTTTCAAATGGTTATCGAACACTTACATTACTTTTCGATCATTGCCACCTAATTGCATCTCTCATTGTCACCTAATTGCATCTCTCATTTTACTTCGATGACAAGTTATAATCATAATATCTCACTTAGACCAAACCAAAAATTCAAATCGAGTTAACAGACATCCAAAGCCCGAAAAAATCAATCTTAGTAAAAAAAAAAGGATCCTAGGTTTTTTTTTTTCGCCACGGTGGTGTGGCAACACATCAGCTCGTGGTGCAAAACTTTCCAGATCTTTGTGTTTTCGGGGGAAGATCTTTTCTTGTTGCATAACAGTTTGAGGACAGGCGCGAGTACAAGAAAAAGGTGATTCATAGAATTATGATCATTGCAAGTTGGAGGATCTGAAAGGTGAGAAACGAGAAACGATAGGAAGGCAAAGAGGCTAAGTTGGAAGAGGTTTTGGGAGATGTCAAGGCTTTTCGAGTTTCTTATGACTCAAAAATAAGTCTAAGAGTTTTGATGGGAGTTAGTCGAACTAGTATAAAAATGCTTTAACGCAGATTGTTTTTTTCAGAATGACGGTGACTCCTCCGTGCTCGGTAAAAATAGTTTTATTTAAGCAACAACATATATAATAATAACAAGTTATACATTCCATATTTGATGAAAAACTTGAATTTTCTTTATAGCTAAAACAGAAATATAAATATAAATCTAGGGCTCCAATTGAATTCTATGAATCTCATAATCATTCAATTCAACACCCCAAATAATACTTCCTCATTTCCATACCTTTGAACAAACAAACAAACTCCCCTCCTTCACTTTCCCCTCTTTATTATTATTATTATTATTATTATTATGACCTTATTGCTTTCACGGTAAATTCATTCACCTAATCCTATCCTATTCATTTTCATTTAAATCTTCGTAACTGTTATCTAAATTGTCTCATTGTGAATTTGTGATTGCAAATTTGACGGTTAAATAGTTAATATACCGGTTATTGTAAGATCCTATTGGTGTTTTTTTAATCTATCTAGATTTTGCTAAATATTTTGTTGGTAAATGTTAACCGAATTTAAACATAACCGGCAAAACCAATTGGTTGTGACCCAACTTAATCGTATGTGTAAACATTTTCCATAACCGAAGCTCGATTATGGTAATGGCAAACGAACCATACGCATCCCTACGGCCCTAAGTTGTGCAGGTTCAGTTTGCGTTGGTTTTGGGCTAAAACCGGGATGTTTTGAAAACTGTCTGGTTTCATTTTTTGGTTCGGTTTCATTTGGGCTACAATATTTGAGTTACATATTTATTAACCTGTTATATGCTACTTAAAAAAAATAAAAATGAAAATATATAAATTCAGTTTGCTTTTTATTATATGCAAAACCAAAACTGAATCATAAGTTTGATTTTTACAAAAGCATAAAACCAAACCGTCGGTTTTTGTTTCTGTTTGGTTGTTCCATTTTCATGCAAGCGCTAATTGTACGTTTGTAATCGTAACCTATGACGGTTGATGAGTTAATATACCGGTTGTTGCAGGGTCCTATTGGTGTTTTGTTTAGTGGAGGAGGCTGGTGATATTATGAGGAATTAAGAGGGAAGGAGGGAAACATCAAAATCATTTGGTTAATAAGCTATTTCAACTTATTTTTATGCACTTTTGGTTCAAATATGGATTCAGAAAGCTCGAATGCGATCAAATATTGTGATTGCGGCTATAATTATCGCGACCCAAGAGCAGTGTCTAATTCTGGTCCATATTTACGATCTGTGAAACGAAAGTTAGATGAGTTTGAAGAAAATGGTGATAATTTCATCATACCCGGACTTGAAATTCCTTCAGTAGTGCGTGTGGATATTGAAAACGAATGTGATGTGTTGCGTGAGATGGTCAGTAACCAACAACGCACGATTGAAGATTTGATTTCTGATTTAGAAGAAGAAAGATACGCGTCAGCATCAGCTGCAAATGAAGCCATGTCGATGATATTGAAGTTGCAGCGAGAAAAAGCCGAAATTCAAATGGAAGCGCGGCAGTTTAAACGATTCTCTGAAGAAAAAATGACTCATGATCAACAAGAGTTGATGGCATTAGAGGAGTTGTTATATCGACGTGAACAATCTATTCAGTCGTTAACTTGTGAAGTGCAAGCTTATAAGCATAGAATGATTAGTTTCGGGCTCACGGAATCGGAAGCAGACGGTGAACATAGTTACCTGACACGCGAAAATAGCGTTGATACGAATCTTGAAAACCAGTTTGATTTCCCATCTTATGATTACCCGCCTTTGAAGTGCAATAATTTGAATGAGATTCATGAGTACTCGGATAACGATAACGAAACGGTTGATATAGAAAAGTATGCGTTTGGTGAAACACCACATTCTTTAAAAGATATAGAAGAAAGAATTAATCAACTGGAAAGAAGTCCCGGTCAACCTGTTCTTGAAAAGGTTATAGTTGGTTATTCTCCAATGAAGAAACACTCGAGGCGGTTCTCTAGTGAAAGTGTCGGCCCGATCTATGATACGGTTAACGAAGATTTGGTACATAATTCTCCCAGGGTTACAAATGATTATCCAAGTTTTAAGAAGGTAGAAACTGTATCGGAATATGGAGATGAAACGAGTGATAGGATTTATACTATTGACTCTATACATAACGTGAATAACGATCAAAAGGTTAATATTCTTGGTTATGATGATTGTAGTAGTCATCATGAGTCAGTTTACCATGATGAAATTGAAGATCCTGAAGTTAAGAAACTATATGCAAGACTTCATGCATTAGAGGTAGATCGAGAGTCAATGAGGCAAGCACTTATATCGATGAGGACCGATAAGGCGCAAGTTGTATTATTAAAGGAAATAGCTCAACATTTATGCAAAGAGATATCACCACCTAACAAGATTTATGTCAAGAAACCTTATGATGATGCTGGTTTGTCTTTCTTTTCGGTGTTTAAGGCAAGTTTTTCTTTTAATATAGTACTACAAATTAGTTTGTTTCGTTATATTATTTAAAGTGATAACATGATAATTATCTTTTTGTTTGCCGTATTTACTATCAGTGGATTACGTCATTTGGTTACTTGAGAAGAAAAGCGCAAAGAAACAAGTAATGATAATGTTTCTTATAAAAATAAATTTGTTTATTTGAATTGTATAGTCTTGTAATTTTTTTAATTTATTTTTTGGCATTTTTAGGCACATTTTTAGCGCGGTGGCGAAGAGTCCAGGCGCGCTAGTGCTTCTCGAAAAGGGACACCAGATGGGGCAATGGAGGTGTCTTTCAAGTACACAAGTTTGAAAATCAATCTCAAAAGTCAAAACTACCCTTGCCCATCTTTCTGCTGACATCATCCATTTGAACAGATATGTGGTTTTATTTGTTTCAAGTTATATATTACTGGGATATAATGATACATATGCCTTTATTGCACCATCAGGTGTCTGGTTAGCCTGTGAAGTGTGTGTACATATTTCTTTGTATAACCAGTGATTTTGTGTTGATGATTTCTTGTTCTTCAAGAATTGTTGCTTTAATAACTAAACTAATTCACCATTTGTCAGAAGTTTATTTTACTAATATTGTAAAAGTATTCATTTTTCATGATCAAGAATTATAATTACATGGTGCGTAAATTAAGTTTTAGAATAACATCAATAAGTTTAATTGTTTAAATGAAGAATAAATACAACACTAGTAATTATAATCTCAACATATGTTACGATAGAAGAACCCGTTGGTGGATATCAATTAACCAAAAGTAGATCTTGTATAACTTTAATTTCTTAGCATTGAACAAGTAATAATAGTGTTTGATATAACTGAAAGTGACACATTATAAGTTTATGCGGTGTTGATTGGTGCAGTTGTCAGTCCAAATCCAAAGGGGTATAACGGGTCATAATGTGGGTCCCCAACATTCATGGGTAGCTGGTCAACCAACTTAAACCAAGTACGGGCCAGCTTTCCTGTGAAACCATAATCACCAAACAAAACATCCGTCACACCTTGGCCTTCTGTTCCAGGAAGCCAAGCGGCTACAAGTGCGTCTATGGTGTCAATAAATGGCTGCACCACCATCGGACGCCCAGTGATTAGGACCACCACACATTTTACTGAGCCACATACATTTTTTATAGTGCTGAGGCCCGGTTCGGGGATTGTAAGATTTAAATTGTCTCCAAAAGTCTCTGTATATGGTGGCTCTCCTACCACGACTATCGCAAAGTCAAAACTGTTTGACTTTAGGTATTCTTGGTTCGGGTTCTCGTTGTAGATTACTTGAGTGTTTGGGTCAACAGTTTTTTCCACAGCAGAGAGGATTGTCGTACCTGTTAATATAAACCCCGCGTCAACTCCATTTAAAAAAAAATAGTTAAAATTTAAAACTGCCGCCTATAAAGTTTTGAACTTGTGATAATAATAATATATGAATATTCATACCAACAGTAAGATTGCCTGTACTCCCTTGCCATTCAATAGTCCAGCCGCCACATTGTAAGCCGATACTATTAGCATGTGATCCTGCAACTAATATCTTTGATGTCCTTTTAGGAAGTGGTAACAATGGCTGCATTGAAGATTTACCATTCTTTAACAACACAAGTGATCTCCTCACTGCTTCCCTTGCCAGGTCTCTATGCTCCTGTTTAATAAATAAGAACAAGATTACGGTTCTTGATCACGGTCAAACACGAAAAACTTTGACTTACCTGAGATTCCAAGTACTTGGTCATGCTGTAATCTGCCAATGGGTTCTCAAACAGACCCATTGTAAACTTCACCCTCAAAATCCTCCGAACCGCATCGTTTATTCGGCTCATGGGTATAAACTTGTTGTTGACCAGGTAAGTCAAACCGTCAATAAACTCTGTGTAGTTTAATGGGACCATGACCTGCAGTATTTCATCAATGCATTATGTAATTGTGAATTACGGATCAAAACGTATCAGGTTGGCTACAGTTATACTTAATTTCCAATATTATAAATAAGAAAAAGGTGAAAGAAAACGAACCATGTCAATGCCAGCATTAATTCCAGTTAATATGGAATATGTGTAATTAGCATGTGGAGGAGTGGTGATGGCATCAAGGCCTTGCCAATCTGTTATCACAAATCCCTGCAATTAAAAGAAAATTAAAAAAATTCATTGTAATTGTTGATTTTTTTTATTTTTATTTTTTCATTTTTATGCCAGATAGGTGTAATTCAACTAAATATAATAAGGGGACATACTTTGAATTTGAGTTTGTTTTTGAGGTAGCCAGTAATAAGATTCCGGTTAGCGTGCATTTTAACCCCGTTCCAGCTAGAAAACGAGGCCATAATGGTAGACACACCCTTGATGACTGAATCATTGTATGCTGGCATGTGTATACTGAAAAACCTTTTACTATCTAATATTGTGTTGCCTGCATTTGTTCCTAGCTGAGTTCCTCCATCACCTACATAGTGCTTAGCACATGCTGCAATCTTTTGTCTGAAAAAATAATAAAAATTCAATGAAACCAAAATTAAGAAATTAATAAGATTAAATAACCATAGTAATTATCACTTACTGTCCATTAACAAAAGGGGTACCCTTTTTGGATTCATCAGTGATGTCGCCTTGTAAACCTGGTATGATTTCAGTCATTGATCTTACGATTTCAGGATCTTCGCTGTAACTTTCATAGCAACGACCCCATCTCGGATCTCTACAAACCTGTTTAATTCCAAATATTTTATTTATATAAATATTAAACTAACAGCAATTCTTGAGTTTTCCACTTACTGCAATACAAGGCGCAAAAGCAAATTGTATGCCGGTTGCTCTAACTTCAAGCGCTGTTGCAGCCCCAATCTTCTTAACTAGTATAGGATCCCTGTTTAGATTTCGTTCACGTATAGATTAATCAAATGCCTTTATATTTTTAGCTTGCATTGGTTACTTGTGATGTACATTTACTTGCCTGGTAACTCCGAGACCGATATTATGAGGAAAGATTGTTGCTTTATAAACATCATTATGTCCATGAACAGCATCAATCCCATAAATTACTGGTATCCCTAGACGTGTCGATAACGAGCCTTTTTGTAAATCGTTGACCATGTCGACCCATGACTCGGGTGGTGCTTCTTTCGGTAGACCACTCCCTCCTCCGGGTATCACGGTCAGATTTGGAGTTAACACCCCACCGGGTGAAATTAACATACTCCCTAAAATTACAAGATATTAGATCATTAATCATTAATATAATTTATGATATTATTTGGTTTGATTGTGAAGAAACACTAAACCCCGGGCAGATTACGGATAATCTGGGGGTTAAATAGATGTTTCCCACTAGGGTTAGGTCCGGCAAAGATGGTTGTTCTTCCGATGACCTGCAAAACAGACACCGTGAGCTCGTCACTGAGAAGGGGGGGTACCTCCTTGTGACCACCCTCCGGCGTGAAAATCAGACTAGATTGCTCTTGAATATAAGTGTATATTAAGAGAAATAGCTAGAGAGAAGATATCAAATAATATATGGAGATATAAGATAATGATACCGTTCCAAGGTGTTGGAGTATTTATAGCCGAAGGTAGGTTTCCAAGCAGGTACAGCCGGCTGAATAGTATTCCTGTTCTACCAACTGTGGGCTACGCACGTGCCATGCTGATGGTTGGTGGGTAGGCAGCGGCTGATAGTGACCAGGCCGGCTGTGTACTATTCCTTTTCCACCAACTGCAGGCTATGGACGTGCCCCGACAGGGGTTGGTGAGTAGGCAGCGGCTGATAGTGACTTTAAGTACTAGAGCGTGCTGCCCGTCGTACTGTTGTCAGTGAGCTGTCGTAGCTTTGGTCAGAACTTTTGTCCATACCTTGGCAGGTACAGTACAAAAGATCCTCCAGTATCGTACGGACTGGCTCATTTGGGCGGGAGTATTCCCGGCTTTAGGCGGGAGTGTTCCCGGCTTGCTCATTCCTTCTTCAGGTGACATTACTGAATTATTTGAGAGTTAGTGCCTTGTGCGTGTAGCCTTGCTGTGCGGGTAGCCTTCCCTGATGGCTAGTATCCGTAGCTGCGGGAACAGGCGGAGTACGTCGACCATTGGGAGGCGTTTCCTGCGGGAGCAGCTTGCGTACTGCGCGTAAGGACGTCGCGTCTCTGAGCATGGTGGGTCCTGCGGATCCAGTTGGTCTTTGCGCAGACGTCCCTCTAAGGTGAGTCTTGCGGGTCCAACCGCGCAGACGTCCCTCTTTGAGATGAGTCTTGCGGGTCCGACTGCGCAGACGTCTCTGTTTGAGGTGAGTCTTGCGGGTCCAACTGGGCTCTGCTGGGACCTACCTCTTCAAGTCCCCCCAGTCCAATGTTCTTCTCATGAATTGTTAATAAGTGAGGTGAACTTTTGGACTTAAGCAAAGGGGTTTTGAAAAGGGTTTAGTTTTAAGGTCTCCGCGGGGATTCTTCCCGCGGGTTTCCTAATGTCACGTGCAGAATTTCCCACTGTTCTGCTTGATCTTTGGGTATGATGCGGGTAGGTGTGTAACCTCCTCGCACGTCGGGAGCGTTGAGTTTCATTTGTGTAGATTCTCCACGGGGTTTTGGTAGTTTTAAACATAGTGATCAATTATGTTAAACAACCAATTCCATCTTGGAGCTTCCAACAATCTAGTTCTCAACGTTCCCGCTATGCGGGGATGTTATATCCCTTTCCGCAAGCATGGCCCAGAAGATCCTTCTTGGTTTCAATTCCCTGCGGAGTGCTAAGTATGTGAAGGGTTTCGCCTTGACACTGTACCCGCACTCGTCTTATAGTTACTTTACTTCCAAGGTATTCCTGGCTTCAATTCCCTGCGGGTGCTAAGTATGTGAAGGGTTTTGCCTTGACACTGTACCCGCACCCGTCTTATAGTTACTTGGTTGCCGAGGTATTCTTGGCTTCAATTCCCTGTGGGTGCTAAGTATGTGAAGGGTTTTGCCTTGACACTGTACCCGCACCCATCTTATAGTTACTTGGTTGCCAAGGTAAGGGGGTAAAGTCCCGCTTACTTTTGAATCTTTTTGAATCTTTTTGATTTTTTTTGAAATTCGAAGAGTTGGTGAAAGGATAAGAACAGTCCAACTGTTGAAGGGACGTCAGCGTGGTGTGACGGTTTCTTCTGACAGTTTCAGGACGTGCATGAAGTTATGGCGACGTGACAGTATATGGTCATTCCAGACGCTTTTTCAGGCGCGTGGGCGCGAGTTTTCGGGCGCGTGGGCACGAAGTTTACGGCACGCGTCCTGTCAACAGCTGTTGCCAGCGTGCTCTTTCCACGTGTCATAGTTTCATTGCACCTGCGCTTTCCTCTCTCCTCCGCATTAAATTCATCACATTCATTACGATGAGTATATATAGGGAGGAGAGGATGCGTCTCAACTCACAGTTTCACTTCTTCTTCTAAGCGATTTCCGGCGAATACTCTAACTTTTCCGTCGAGCATTCTCCTGAAATCGTTCTTTCCATCCTTCAAAACATGTCTTCCATCCGTGATCCTGAGGCTACTGCCGAGGAGTCCGACATGTATATCGAGAACCCGACGTCTGATAAGGACGATAAGAGTACTGCCGGGGAGTGCCAGTGTGCTCTTTTCGTCGACGTTTATCAGTACATCGTCAGGAAGTTCATGCTCGAGCCTTTCGAGCCTGAGTTTCCTGAGCCTCACCAGACGGTGTACGATGCCCCCAAGGGCAAGATAGGGGTGTATGCTGCATTCTTCGTCTATGGGAATCTCAGGTTCCCATTGACGAAGTTTGTGTACCGTGTTTTGGAGAGACACGGTGTACATCTGACGGAGGTGCACCCGATGGCGATCGCAAAGGTTCGCCACTTTGAATGGGTGTGCCATATTCTAGGCGTTGATCCCCGCGTCGACCGCCTAATGACCTTCTATTCCTGGAGGTGCATCCAGGGCTGGTATACCTTGGTCACTCGGATCAAGGGTTTGAAGATCTGCGCTACCGAGCGCAGTCTTCGGTCTTGGAAGCGGGAGTTTTTCTTCATCTCTGCCCGTGTCGTCCCTATTGCGATGACATTCAAGAACGGGAGAGCACTCCCGAATCTTCACGCCTCCAACTACGAGGAGGCGGAATGGTTTACTAAGATCTCCCGGATCCAGACTCCGGTTTACCGCTTTGCGGAGTCTGGGATGGTGATGCTCGGGATGAGCCGGGTGTGGAAGGATGCTGGGGCAGAGGCGCCGCAGATTCCCATCGTCCTCGAATACGGTTTGAACTCTATCCCTTACGGTATGCTTTCATATCTTCTTGCTGATTTAGGGTTTTTCTTCTAACTGTTTCTGTTTATTTTCAGAGGGGAACAATTTGCAGTCGCTTCTGCAACCGCGTGAGAGCGGTGGTCCCGCTCGGCTGGGTACTCGTGCTCTCGACGAGAACGAGTTGCCCATCTTGGAGCAAACGGCGGATCGGTTTGTGGAGGTCTACCCGCCAGGCCATGAAATTCTGAGCGCCACGCGGCCAGGTAAGGGTTTCTTCAACCCTCGCCCTCTTCATGCTCAAACCTCTGCCAGAGTTTCTCTAATTTTGTCATCTTCTAATGAGGAATCCGCAGACGGTCCTTTCTTCGTGAGGAAGAAGAAAGCTGCCGGCGTGAAGGGCAAGGCGAAGGTTGCCTCCACTGCCGGTCAGGAGAACCGGTCTGACTCGGAGACCGAAAGTGATGAGGCGGCGGGGAACCCTGGTGGTGGTGAGACAACTGTCCCGGAGGTTGAGATAGCTGTCACCTCCGATCCGCCCAGTACGACGACGGTGACCGGCGTGAAGAGGCCGGCTCCATCGGGTTCGTCCCCGCCTGTCAGAACCTTCAAGCTCAAGAAAAGTCGTAAGTGTAAATTAATCTTACCCGCAATTCTTTCCGACATTGTTTTTAATATCGTCTTCATGCAGGCGTGGATGCTACCGCATTCCAGAGTAGAGCGGGGAGGAGCGTTTCTGGACCCATGACGGTAGGTTTGGTCAATCTACCCGAGGCGATGACCCAGGCGGCTGCGCCTGTTTACAGCATTGGTTCAGTTGCTCATCCCGTTGAGGCAACTGTTCCAACTGTAACGTCCGCTCCGCCGGCTGTCAGTGCCATATTCACGGAATCTTTCACAGAGCCGGCGGTGATTGTTTCTGCGGGCTCCTCCGCAGCGGCGGTCACGGTTGTGAGTTCACCTCCGATGGTCCCTACCGCGGCAGCTTCAACCGTGCCTCCGGCACCGGCGACTACCTCGTCCCCGGCCGATTCAGCAGGTATGTTCAGCGTTGGGGCTTCTAGCCAATCTCTGCCTCCTTCCCATCTGCCTGACCTCTTGGATGGATATCCCTTAGGTTCGGGTGATGGGTTTGGCGGCTACCGGCCTGTTGTCGACCCTACAGGTGCGTAGGGTTATTTTGGCCTATATATATATATATTTTTTTTATATCATCTTTTCCTAACTGCTTTTTGTTTTTGCAGTGTCGGATTCGAATGAGGTGTATGTTCCGCGGTGGAACATCCGCCGGGGAACAACCCTTCGGACGGCTGTGGACTGCGTCGAGTGGGCGCGTCACGCGGCCCCAAGTGGCGCGTTGGGGGAAGCCATGTCTAGCTACCAGGAGGGTAGGCTGACAAATGAGCTTCGGATTCTCCTTGCCCGGATGCAGCCGCGCGTCGAGTTGCTTTGTCGTGAAAACGACAAGTTAAAGGCTGCGCGTATCCAAGAAATGGCTCAGGCGCGGGCTATCCGGGAGGAGAACAGGAGACTTTCCGCAATTGCTGCGGAGAAGGAAAATGCCTTCAAGGCCCTCGAGGTTGAAGTGCAGGCCCGGCTCGAGGCCCGTTCCAAGGCTACCCAAGCTGTTAACGAACAGCTTCGGTTGGTTAAGGAAACTGCGCGGAACGCGACCGAGAGGGCCACCAAGGCTGAAGCTGTTGCTGAACCTCTGCGCGCCGAAAATGAGGAGCTTAAAGCCAAACTAGAGAGGCTTCAGCAGGCTCATGATGCTTTGGCTATGGAAGACGCCAAGAAGCTCCAAGAGATCTTGGATCAGAGGGGTATGCTTGACCACACTGAGCGTAAGCTAAAGGGCGTTGAAGAGGCTGCTGCTAAGGAAGTGTTGCTTGCCAACCTTAACAAAAATGAAGCCGAACGCGCCCGTAACCAAGCTCAAGCTGCCCTCCAGGAGGCTCTGATCACCAAGGAATGGCTTCTACGAGAAGCGTTGTCGCAGGTATGCGTAGCTTCATAATATCTTTACGCTTTTCTTTGTACTTAGAAAAGGTTTTGATACTTTGTATTTTTTCTTGTTGTAGGTTGTGCATCGGATCTTCACGAACACGTCTTATGACGATGCCATGAGCGCAGCCTTCAACGCTTCCCATGAGGATGGGGAAAAGGCTGGTTTCTTGCTTGGTCTGGGGTTTGTTGAGAAGGGCATCCCGCCTTCCAACTTCCCTCTTTATGACGTGGACACTGAAGCTGCCTATGACCAAGCAGTGAACAAGTATGCTGCCTTCCCGCATCCGGTGGTGGAGAAGGTGAACGAAATTGTTGCTGCTGATGATGGGCTAACCATTCTCAAGACTTTCCTTGATCCGCCACTGCCAACTGATGGTGCGGGTACAAGTGGGTTTGGAGGGAGTGGTCCTGAAGTTTGAACCTTGAGATCCCTTCCCACCGTTAGGATAGATTTATATTTCTGTAGGCGGGTAGATACCCGGCCATTCTTGTAATGTTTGAATTTTTTACGAAATATAAATGTTTGTGCGGGTAGGACCGCCACTTTCACTGGATGACTTGCTTTATAAACGCTATATGACTTGCTCATGCATATTATAGGTTAATTTGGCACTTGTTTTGCCGCATAAACAATATATGATTCGCTCGTGCATACTTTAGTTTAACTTAGCAATTTTCCAAGTGTTTTGAATAAGTTAACCGTTCGACGCGCGGTTGTCAATAGGTTAGTGTTCAGTTTCCTCTATCATGATTGTGCGGGTAGGACCGTCACTTTCATTTAGTGGGATGACCAATCTTCACCTATAACTGACCTGCGTGAAGGTTTGCCGTTTTTTGTGTTTATGCGGGTTTTGCCGCCGTCCACACGCAACGACTTCCCCACTTATCTATGCGGTGAATACCGGCATATCAGTGTTTTGGATAACCTTTCGACGCGCAGCTGTCAATAGGTTAAAGTTCAGTTTCCTCTATCATGATTGTGCGGATAGGACCGGCACTTTCATTTAGTGGGATGACCAAACTTTACCTATAACTGACCTGCGTGAAGATTGTCCTCATCTGTTAGACATTTTCGCCGTTTTTTGTGTTTATGCGGGTTTTGCCGCCGTCCACACGCAACGACTTCCCCACTTATTTATGCGGTGAATACCGGCATATCAGTGTGGAAAGTTTATAAGTATAAATGTAAGATCATCAGCGTCAATGTGATAAGGAGAATCATTTCCATTAGAAGTGGCTCCGGGCCTTTTCTTTACAAGTTTGGAATTGATCTACATGCAGCCTGTGTAATTGAGCTCCCTTCCATGTTCTTGAGATGGGAGTGTCATCGAGCCTTTCGAGCCGATATGCACTTGGTTCGGAATCTCGTTGTTTACGCAGTATGTAGTCTCCAACATTGAAGCTGCAGTTTCATTCGTGTTTTTCCCAACTGGGGTTCAACACGCATTAGCCTGCTCAGCGTTCATTACGCCACGAGGTGCGTGAGCGTCCCATCTCTGACAAATGCTTCGACGATGTCCTTCAAGTCTAAGCATTCCTCGGTGGTGTGGCCTCTTTTCCTGTGGAAGTCACAGAATTTGCTTTGATCAGCGTTTGGACGCTGTCGGATAATTGGAGCCTCTGGCCATGGGAGCCTCTCAGTGGCGAATATCTCGGTGACGCTTTTGGTGAGTGGCGTCCATCTGGAGTTCCGGTTCGGCTGCATGTTGTCCTTTCCGCCTAACCGAGGGTGCGAGCCGGATGAGGTGTCAAAGTTTACCCTTGACTGCCAAATACCTAGCTTCCTCTTTTTGTTTAGTCGGGCGGTAAGGACGTTGTTTTCTCTTGTTTTCTGGGTGTAGAGGTTTGTGCTTTGGGGAAGATCTCTACCCAGTTGCTTTTCCGTTTCCGCGAAGCGTTTAGCTGCTGTCATGATGGCATCCCATGTGGATGGCATGCCGTCTTTACCCGTTAAGGTGCGGATGAGCTCTGGATCTTTCGCGCCCTGGATGAAAGCAGCGCGAACAAGATCCTCCCTAACAGCGCCCAGACTCAGCTTCTTTGAGTTGAAGCGAGTGATGAAGTCTAGCAAAGATTCATCTTCCTCTCGGATGCAGTTGAGGATCGTCCATTGCTCTTCAGTGTACTTTCTTTGTTGACTGAAGTGTTGGCTGAACTTCTGTTGGAAGTCTGCCCAATCGTAGATGTGGTGGACCGGTAGACGGTCAAACCACGCTCTGGCTGCTCCAACCAGCGTCATCTGGAACATATAACACCACGTGGGTTCCGTCCAGTTGCTGACGGTTGCCCCCGCTATGAATCTATTCAAATGATCGTCTGGGTCGGATATACCATCATAAGTGCCGATGTTGGACATATGTTTGGCACTTCTCGGGGCGATTGCTTCCGCAATGTCCCTTGCAAACTTGGACGTTCCCGCATTTGCAGCAGTTGGTCTAAAGGTTTTGGAGAAGTCACGTGGGTTTCCCCCCGCGTTCCTTGGTTTGAAGGTTTCTTCGAAATTCCTTCCCGATTGGAAGTCCGTTTCCTTACGCTTCCCTTTCGCCCTATGGCGAGGGTTTGCGTCGGTGTCGGATTCCTCCCGATCATCATCCCAATACTCGCACTCATTGCTCATGTTGAGCTGTTGTCGAGTGCTTCCGAATTCGTCAGCCTGTTGGAGTGAACGCAAGCGTTCATCCAACTCAGCTTGGAATTCCTTCTGACGTGCTTCAGCCCACGCTTTAACTTGATCGAGTGTTTGGCGGGGGAGCCTCGTCTGTTGTCTCTCCAACTGGGCATCGGTGAATCCCAGGGGGAGGTTGTTTACTGCACTTGCCCCGGCTCGGGTAACCGGGGTAGTGTTCGTAAGATTTACTGCACTTGCCCCGACTTGAGTAACCGGGGTAGTGTTCGTAAAATTTGTGTACTCGCCGGTGTTCCTCCCAGTAGCTGGGGTTGTGATTACCGGGGTTTCTTGGTCACTCGCTGGCCTCGGGACCGGAGTAACGTTAACCATCTTTCTAGAAGTTTTGAAAAAACTGAAAAAGAATAAGTTCTAGCTTTTATGCACGGATGGCGCCAATGAAGAAACACTAAACCCCGGGCAGATTACGGATAATCTGGGGGTTAAATAGATGTTTCCCACTAGGGTTAGGTCCGGCAAAGATGGTTGTTCTTCCGATGACCTGCAAAACAGACACCGTGAGCTCGTCACTGAGAAGGGGGGGTACCTCCTTGTGACCACCCTCCGGCGTGAAAATCAGACTAGATTGCTCTTGAATATAAGTGTATATTAAGAGAAATAGCTAGAGAGAAGATATCAAATAATATATGGAGATATAAGATAATGATACCGTTCCAAGGTGTTGGAGTATTTATAGCCGAAGGTAGGTTTCCAAGCAGGTACAGCCGGCTGAATAGTATTCCTGTTCTACCAACTGTGGGCTACGCACGTGCCATGCTGATGGTTGGTGGGTAGGCAGCGGCTGATAGTGACCAGGCCGGCTGTGTACTATTCCTTTTCCACCAACTGCAGGCTATGGACGTGCCCCGACAGGGGTTGGTGAGTAGGCAGCGGCTGATAGTGACTTTAAGTACTAGAGCGTGCTGCCCGTCGTACTGTTGTCAGTGAGCTGTCGTAGCTTTGGTCAGAACTTTTGTCCATACCTTGGCAGGTACAGTACAAAAGATCCTCCAGTATCGTACGGACTGGCTCATTTGGGCGGGAGTATTCCCGGCTTTAGGCGGGAGTGTTCCCGGCTTGCTCATTCCTTCTTCAGGTGACATTACTGAATTATTTGAGAGTTAGTGCCTTGTGCGTGTAGCCTTGCTGTGCGGGTAGCCTTCCCTGATGGCTAGTATCCGTAGCTGCGGGAACAGGCGGAGTACGTCGACCATTGGGAGGCGTTTCCTGCGGGAGCAGCTTGCGTACTGCGCGTAAGGACGTCGCGTCTCTGAGCATGGTGGGTCCTGCGGATCCAGTTGGTCTTTGCGCAGACGTCCCTCTAAGGTGAGTCTTGCGGGTCCAACCGCGCAGACGTCCCTCTTTGAGATGAGTCTTGCGGGTCCGACTGCGCAGACGTCTCTGTTTGAGGTGAGTCTTGCGGGTCCAACTGGGCTCTGCTGGGACCTACCTCTTCAGATTGATTTGTATATACCTATATAATACTTGTTTATGACCTCACTAGATGCAACTGATCTGTCAATTTGAGTCATTTGACCAATCTTTTCCTCTAATGTCATTCTCTTCATTAAGTCGTTTATTCGAACACTTAGCGGTTGCTCGGGATCTTTGTACAATATATGCTCTGCTTCAGCCATTGAAGCCCAACACCACATCATAACCATCATCAACAAAACTGAAATTGTCTTCATATTGTTGATAACACTTGTACTGTTACATGCAAACATAAAGTCAAACCAAGTCAAAGAAGAAAAAATATTCATTTAAAGACAATACCAAAGGCTTTCTTTTTGTATCAAGATAATATGTAAACATCAAAGCATTTGCATATACCCATTTTCATGCATTCCTCTTTTTTTTTTTTTAAATGTGACATAAAAGATACATTTAGGCTTTTTGTTGTGAAGGCGTCAAAAGCCAAGTCAACAACTAAAGCCGGTGCCAAACCACAACACTAACATTATCACTCCGGCGCCAAACCTTTCTTCCCCTCTAGCGCCATCCCATCCTACTTCAAACTCACCAGTCATATGCAAACACACATTTATTTTATTTAAATATTAGTTAAACCACCGTATGTAGACAGTGACATGACGTTTTAGCTAGACACTTTTAGTTAACCCACAACACAGCCTTAGCCTTAGTATGTGGTATGGTAACATAAAGTTCAATAATAAATGTGCAAAGAATTAGTGAATAACTTACATGAGATTCAGAGAGAGATTGTGTGAGGGTTTGCAAAGTTGAAAGATGGATATTTATAGGTGATTTTTAGATTAATTAATTCATTTTTGTTAATTTAAATTTTTTGCTATCCGTTTTGATATATGTGCAGGCCGTCTGCTTTTGATTGACCACTCATATAACTTTTATGCTTGTTTCATACTTTCATTGGACAGAGTCATAGTTTTAAGGTTTTTATACAAATAACAACTTATTAAGGAAATGTATTGTGAATTTGTGATTAAGAATACAAATTGTGATGAAAACATGTTTTATTTTTATTTGGGCTTTTCTTAATCTCACATCTGCGGTAACCCATCGGTTGGCTTGTATTGGCGGATTAGTTTGTGACTCCGCATGGATGCAAGAAAATGGTAGATGCATTTGCGAACATTTACAGAGAAAAAAAAAACTACATATTGACTAAAAAGTAAACTAAAATATTAATTTGATGAAAATAATCAACACCCTAGACGTAACTAGGATAAAAAACCAAATTCTAAAATAAAAAGTATATTATTAAAAATAGACTTAACTAAAATATAAAAACAAATCTAAAACCGATTATTTTTCTAACTTATAATCTTATAGACCATTTGTCCGCTCTTTTTCTGTATCTAACTCGCCCATGTGCGAGTACACCATTTGATTTATGAGCCAGTGTGTGTTGATTCTCTCGACCACTATTTTTTTAATTAACGGATGTATTTAATCGTTGTTTTCTTATAGTTTAATCTAAAATTTCATTGTTAAAATTAATTATATGAAAAAAAGGGTTGAATTTAACGTCAGTGGATTCTTAGAGAATAATGTTTGCCATGTAAAAAATGGTTGATTTCTTCATACTTCAAACATATTGATTTGGTCACTCACATATTTTTAGATTTTATTAGCCGCTTTGGTTTGGAGACAATAGACATGTGTGACGATGATTTGGAATGCTGTTTGCTGTTTCAGTCAAATTTGGAATACAACTAAAGTTTCAGTCCGGTCTTGTATATTTTATAAAAATATGTATTATTTATATTTGTTATATTTTATATTATTTTATAAAAAGCATAATATTGTCATATAGCTTCTTGTATATATTTGAACTTTAGGCAAATTTTGTTGGTTTCTATAATATTAGTTATCTGCTTTCATTTCAAGACATGTAAGTTGTAACTTATCAACATAAGACCCGTCATATATTCCAATTTCCGGTTCTTTAGTAAAGCCCATTAGCCCAAACATCATGTTTAAAGACCCAAATCGGTTCCAAGTCGGTCGGTTTTAGCGGATAAGACTCGTTTGATCACCCCTAGCTAATACGTAGGACACAATCTCTTTTCCGTGGAAGTTCAAGATAAATAAATAAAAAACGATTTACACTTCTACATTAAAAAAAGTGTCCAGCTATACACGCATCGTCTAACATCTAATCCCATACCGTGCAGATTGACCAAACAACTGTTCTAACCAATAAATTTCAAAGTTTGACCCCTTTATGGCCATAATGACCGTCCCTTCAAACGGTTGATGGTCATTCTGACAAATATTTTATATTTTACAAAGGTTGATTTTTTTTATTAAAACGATCGTTTGAGTGTTTTGTGAACGATCGGTTATATGAAATCAAAATAGGGATGGCGTAGCTATAGCATAACCAAATAACTGACTGAGCAAAAAGACAATATTTAATCTCTTAACTCCCATAAAAGTATTAAAAGAGAAGATGAATTAACAACTATAATACATATCGGTTTTTATTTATTTATTTTACTAGCTTTAGAGCCCATGTAACATACGAGATGATCTAAATAATAAATTTACAAATAAAGCAATACATAATGTTTGTGGATAATGTATTACATCTATGCTTGTATCATTATATATAAATTGATTTTATTTATATGACAAAATAATTTTTTCCAAAAAAAATGAACTTAATAAAAAAAATAATGTACGTTGAAAAACATACCCAAGAACACTCCATCTATTGTAAATTTCATTCTCAGTGTCATATATTTATAATTGAAATAATTTTAGTTATGAAACAATTTTGGAGAGTACTTCTCATATAATAATAGTTTTGAGCTACATCATGAAAAACATTTTGATAAGTTTGATGGGGCTTATCGACCTTACCATAATAACAACAAAAAAATAATAATAACATGTTAACCCGTTCAATTTTGTGAATGTTTTGTTTCACTTGAGCTTAATTTTGTATGACATGCTTCATATACAACATTCTGATCACTACTCAAGGAAAAGTCAACGCTGACATAAATGTTTCAAATTTGATAAAAGTTAGAAGTATTGATAGGCCTTGAGGTGGTATGTCAGAAGTGTTTGTCATTTTTTCTTAAATTTTAATAGTCATGAAAAAATACTCAATGTGCAAAATCCTGAATCTTTTGACTATTTCCAAAAATGCTCTTAAAAATAAATTTGATAAAAGTTTGAGCTAACTTTCAGTTGTTTTACATTTTTAAATCAAAACTTTAAACCCGTAACAAGTTTGACAATAAATTTATTTGCATTCTCAAATTTTTAAAAATATTCAGATTACCCATTTTTTACCCGTAACAAATTTGATCCAAATGTAGTTAATTTGTACCAAACGATCTATTTACCAACTTTTAACCCGTACCAATTAAATTTAAGTTCCACGAAAAAACCGAAACAATCCTTAATAAAAAAAATCAATAAACTAAATATGATAAACTTTATTATATTTGAAATTGATTGGTATATACTATCCTTACAATTTAACACATATATATTTAGTTTGCTAAATTAACCAAAAAATAAATGGATAAATTTAAATCATATATTTATAATTTATAAATTTATATGACAATGTATAAAAAACAACATAGAAATAGATTTATTTTTAAAAAATGATAACTTTTAAACATATATTTATAATTTAATGATTAAAAATATTACTTAGTAAATGAAAGCATATTAGAGGTTCTTCTTTTTTTTCTTTTTTTTTTTACAATTTTAAACAATATACATAGTATAATATGTTAATAGTAGCATTTAAAATTATATTCTTTTCAATATTTAACAAACACGGTTTGTTGTTGATTTTTGAATTTCACAAAGTATGTTATGAAATATTAACTAACAATGTAAAGTAGTATAATATGTCAATATTTATTTTATAAAAGTGTATAGATATAATATAAATAGAGATTAAAGAAAAATGAATAATTTAATCATGTTATAGATATAATATATTATGTTATAGATATAATATATATGAAGCGTAAAAGAAAGATGAATAATTATTGGTCTATGACATATATTAGTTTTGTTGGGAAAAAATTGTGAGGATTAACCACAAAGCGACACGTGTCCACAATTATTTTACTTTATTAGAATAGGTAGATAGGTAGATTTATTTATTTGTTTTATTTTTTAATTTTGTTTTCTGCTAATTCAGTATATAACATATAATAATAAAAAAAATAAGAAAGCACATGATTTTGCAAAGTTGCACCGATACTCTCGGATACAGTGTTTGAGATATAATGAAAGTTAAAAGGAGACAAAAGTAGAAATTGAAACTTCAAGTTTAAAGTCACCAGTCATCAGCTTTCAGCTACAGCTACCAGCTAGTTTTGTCAAACATACCTTATAACTAGCGTTTTAGAAAAAAAAACTAGAAGCTTTTACATTGAATTTACAAATTTGGTACTTCAACTTTCATTAACTTTTGTTAATTTATATAATAGTTACATATTTTACCTTTATTCAAAACCAACTACCCCAATGACTCTTTAAAAGACCATAACTTTTTCATACATTAATATTTTTTAAACAAATTACATCATAAAAAATAAAATTTTATTTTCTTTAATTTGAGTATGATATTGTTATACATTTTTAACTTTAAAAAATTAGTATACTACGTGATTACCGGTATTGGCAACAAGTCGAGTCAGACGAGCTCTGTAACATCTCGGATTTTTCGTATTTGTTTAAACCGATTCGAGAATGTAATTCGGATCTTTTGAACTGATTAAAACTTGTATTTAACTTGGTTTAACTTATTTTATAATTCCATAACTTTCAATCATGCCAAATACTCCTTAGAAACCTTTAAAATCGCTTAAAATGACTAAAAATTGCATTTTTGGGAGCTATAGGGACTAATTTTGTCAATTCTTTCCTATTTTCGATTAAATTAACGAAACTTAAACTTCAAGAAATGTTATAACTGGTCCAATTTTGTTTTCTTGGTGTCCAAGCCAAATTTTTTGTTAGTTATTGTACTAGATTTTCTCATTAAATAGCTTATTTTGTTTCCTAATTTGTTTTTAGCATCCAAATCGCTTATTTTTGGCATAAATCGAGTAAATTAAGATTCAAGAAAAGGATTATAACTAAAATACAAGTCCATATTTATAAATTACTGATCATACATGAAATCTACAACTTATTTCATTGATTTGGTCATTAATATCGTATTTAGTTACTTAAACGAGTAAATCTTCAAAATATGGTTCGCTTTTGATATTCTTATATAAACAAGACTCCTAATCTCTGCCACAAACTTTACCTAAATCCTAAGAAACATTCTCAGCCGTCACCCCTCTCTATGTCTCATAAAATCCTTCGGGTTTTTGCATTATTGTTGAAGATACAAGCCTGTTCGTTTGACTTTGCTTACGTGTGGACCTTTGACTCATCGTTTCTGTTGATTCTTTCACTTTCCGGGTAAGTTGTAAATATAGAAATCATTTATATATATTCCCTAGTCAATAACCTTCAATCATTTCGGTGTTTGAAGGGTGTTGACTGGTCAATTCGTTTAAAACTCGTTAAAGGTCGAAATAGTCAACTAGTTTGCCTTAACGTTTTCTCATACTTCTGGTCGGATTCAACGTTCGGTCCAGAAGACTTTTATTCTTGTAACGAAATTTGAAGGCTACTGTCCAAAACCCGACTTCCGACTCGCTGTTCGGATTCTGGTCAGTACCAGCTCGCTTAAATCTTAAAACAAACATAACTTGAATTCTAAACGTCCATTTGGATTGATTCCAGCGGCAACGAGTTCGTTTTTATTTATATTATTATATCCTAAAATATCAGATTCTGAATTGTTTATATCGTTTGACATATAGTGGACGACTCGATTATTCATTAACTCGCTTTATTGCGTTTATATTCGTTTGTCATTTATCTAAGGTGAGTTTATCATTACCCTATTTTACCAAATTTTCTAAATGTTTTGGGGACATATGCGTACCTATTCGTATTTCATACTATATATATCAAACAAATGCATACGTGTAATTGTGAGTGACTTAATCAAATATACGTGTTACATGCTTACTTGTGTTAATATTCATTCATTCGCATATTGTGTTAATATTCATTCATTCGTATATTTGGAGAGGTCCATCATACTCCCATGTATTGGGTTCTCATGCTATTGACCAACGCCCGATTCGCTTGGCAACGGTCTACATATTTGTTTATGGTTTGATTATATTTACCGCTTTTATCGCGTTATGCTTATTTATATTGACATGCAAAACTGGTGATATTCTCACTCAACTTTATGTTGCCAAACTCCATTTTCTACGCATATGCAGGTTGCTTGTATTGAAGATTGAAGTTTGGATACGTAGACAAGACCTTAGGATATAATCAAGATAATCATTATTTGAGCTTATATTCATGTATTTAAATTGCTTGTTGTAATTGAATAATGTGTGTATACTTTGAATAAAATAATTAATTAGATATTGTCACTTTTATATTATGATAGTATCCTCGAGTTGTGAGCAATCGGATCACACCCCGGCATTTCCGCCTTAGGTTGGGGTGTGACAAGCTTGGGTCATGTGACAGACCAAAGTAGAGTCGGAACGAGTCGATACAAAAGGGTTAATTTAGTTCGGTTCATGTCGGTTCGGTTTTGAGTCGAAAGGGGCCAGGTCAGAACATGTTTCAGATTAAAACGGTGCGGGGTCGGAAAGGGTTCAGATCAAAATAGGTCGGTGTAAAAAATTATCTATTTGAAATTACTGTATATTTCAGCTTTGTTTCTTTATTTTCGCCATCGGTTACACGCTTACTGCCTTTGCACGAAGTGGGCGTCTGCGTTCGGGTTATGTGTGCACTATTATCAAGTGAATCACGTACTGACACTGATTATGCGGTTGATGTCAGGTTGCGCGCGTACACCGCCGCACCGCGCGGGCACCCAATTATTTTATTAAAAGCTCCAGCTACTCTCCCAAACACCTAAATATATCTAAAAAGCTACAGCTGACTAGGGGGTGAGCAGGAAACTGAATTAACCGAACCGAAACCGATTTAACCGAAAAAACCAAGCTGAAAAAAATGAACCGAAGCATTAACCGACGGTTTATTTTTTGTTTTTTTTTTGAAAAACCAAATTTTCGGTTTCGGTTCGGTTTTCCATTTTTAAAAAACCGAAAAAAACTGAACCGAACCGATATGTGTTTTTACTTAAATATTAATACAATTATATGTGTTTTTTAGATGTTAGGACCGGAAACAAAACACCAAAGGATCTACTGTTGATGGTGATGAGGATTATGAAGATGGTGAGGATTGGGAGTAAACTTTGAAGATGAAGAATGAAGATTGGAACTAAACTTTTAGTGTTTTTTGATTAAGTATTTTGTTGAATTTTAAACTCTAGTACACTCGCAAGTTCGTATTCGTTTGGTTCCACGTAACAAATGCCTATTTTTGTTTTTTTGGATCTAATATGCTTTTTCATTTTTTGGAACTTTTTTGCAATGCATACACACAAAAAAAAACGATTATAACCGAACCGAAACTGAAAAAAACCGAAAAATCAAAAACCAAAAAACCAAAAAACTGAAAACCGAACTGTTGGTGTATTTGAAAAACCGACTTTTTGGTTTCGGTTTCACCTAAAAACCGAACCGAACCGTACTCAGCCCTACAGCTAATAGCTACTAGCTTTCAGCTAACAACCAACAACTAGTTTTGCCAAACATACCCTAAAAATCATACATACTTACAAGTGAAAAGTAACAAGCACATTCACGGTTTTCTACCAATGCTAGGATTTCAAACACCCAAAAAAATGCTTTTGTATGTAATAATGCTTGAGGGATATAATGAAAGTTGGAAGGAGAGTAAAGTAATACATGTACCGTAATTAAAGTAAAAATTACAAATGCATCATACGGTTTAAATTTTCTAATTAAGTTTTGTTATTTTTTTTATGGAACAACGCCTTTGTTGTGTGTTAAGCCACTACACTTTCTAGATATGAAGAGCATTATTATTTTATCATGGCCAGGCTATGTTGTCTTAACCGGACCTACACTGACTTTCAGTGTTTGGCTTGGGCGTTCTCCCAGAAAAGCATACCGTCAGCTGACACTTGACAATCGTTATGTCGCCACAAGAGCATAACTCTCTGATGTAACAAATGACGAGACGAAAACTGTTAAGATATAGGACACACACAAACATGAATAATATTGCCAGAGAAAAATAAACGAAGATAAGCATGAGAGATTTACGTGGTTCGGTGTAGACTGGCATATGTCCACGGGCTGCAACAAGGGTATTTTATTATCACTGCTGCCTCAATCGTGAGGAATTACAAGTACAACGATTACAATACATAGAGACTAGTCTATGGCTTTTAGCTTAGGGAACAAGAAAACATAAATGTGCCATAATAAACAAATATAAGGCCGGCCCAAAACCTCCCATGTCTTCTATCTTCATTAAACCCAAATCATTAGTCTTCAAGTAAACCGAGCCCAAGCCTTCAAAAACCCAACAAAAACACGGGTGGGCTCGAAATCCGAACTGACAACCTTTGCACAAGTTCTAGCTCAAATCTTTCATTAATAATATCCATTCAAAGTGACACAAGTAAAAATCCAACTTGGGTTTTTATTAAATACATCTTACTCTTATAAGTTATAACGATAATTATATAGTACACTTTTAAGTGAGTATAAGAGAAGGAAATATCAATTTCAAATATACAATAACTAGGTTTTATCTCCCGTATTATGGGGGTTGTTTTACATTTTCGTTTTTTAATATTTATTTTTTGGATTTTAATTTTCTTTATTGTAAAAAAGTTAATAATATAATTAGAGTTTGATGATAAAAGGGTTTCACAAATAAACGATATGCTAAACCCGTTTAAACGTTATCTAGATTTGGTGACCTGTGACCCGCTTATTTTTTTTACGATAATTGTTTCTTAATTATAAATAATATATATATTTTTTAAAAAATCGGGTATTAATTTTTATTATATTTCTACTTTATAGGAATTTCGTATCAAATATTTGGTAAGATTACTTTTTAATTTAATGAGATGTTATAACCTATTTAAGAGCTATCTGGTTTTGATGGGACCCGTACCCTTGAATTCGGATCAAATGCATGAGAAGCCCCTATTTACAAATAAAGCAATCTACCAGCTTGAGAGAATTTAGGGAACAACCAGAAAGCTTTTAAAAATTTCGTTTATATATATATATATATATATATATATATATATATATATATTATAGATATCCGTATTTATAAGGTTGAAGTTATGGGCGTGCATGAAAACCAAAAAAAACAATTCCAAACCTAAAAAACCAACCGAACCAAAAACCGACAGTTTGATTTTATGTTTTAAATAAAAGCCAATAAAAACCGCAAATACCGAACCGAACTCAGATTTTCATTTTCTTTTAATTTTAAAGTTTAAATCATTTATGAAAATGTATTAAACATGTAACTCAAAAATTTTAACTTGAACGCAAAATAATCATTTACTTACTAATCAACAAATAATTTAAGCTCAAATTCATTTTTTGGATGTTTTTTATTTCAACACAAAAGTTTCAACTTCAAACATTAAACAAAAAATAAAAATTAAAAACCAAACTGAGCCGAACCCAACCCTAAAAACCGACATCAAATGGTTTTAAAAATCTTTAAATTAAAACCGACCCAAACCAAGAATTTTTTTTTTCAAAATAGTAAGTTAAAGAATGGTAAAATGGTTTCTAGGAGAAAGAAAGAGTTGTAATGGTTTCTCAGAGATTCGCCATTTGAAATGGCGGATCTCAGATTATATATAGGGCATGTCAGTTTGTGTCGGGCGAGGTGGACAATTATCCGGCGTTCCACCATTTAAAATGACGGATGTGGTACTTTTATTGTGTGTTCCGCCATTTCAAATGACGGATGTCACTTTTTCTGATCCATCAAACAACATCTGCCATTTGAAATGGCAAGTGCCTTCTTGACCTCCTTCATTTCAAATGACAAATGTGAACAATACATTTACTATCACTAGATTTGACCTTTGATGATTGACAAATCAATGTCATTTTTTTTATATTTAATAATATATGTTTTTTACTTTTATTTTTTAAAAAAGACAATAATAATAAAATAATATATTTAATTATTAAAAAATAATTTGTATTATCATAAGGAATAATCTGTTTTTGTTTTTATTTTTATTTTCTAATTATTAATAGTTAATTAGTATTACTAAAAAGCTAATAATTAGTATTATTAATTAAAATTAAAAGGCTAATAAATATAAAAATCAAGTTACTTTTGTTTTATTAGCTTTTTAATGTAATTAATTAGTGTTTTACCCGTTGTGTTGCGTCAGGACATGTTAGTAAAATCTGGGCAACGGTAAACCCAAACGTTGGCGGTCCCAAGTGTTAAGGCGTTTGGTTTCGATTACGTGCATTATTGTATCGGAAGTAAAACAAAAAAGATTATAAAAGTTGAGGTGGACCAATAGGGTGGTGTTAATCAGTAAAACTCGATCATTGGTAAAGACCGTTGTCGATCTCCGGTGTTTAGGTGGTCAGTCTATGCGAATTTGGTCGGTTTTTGTCATGTTTATTACGATGCCGGAACTAAAACAAAATCAACATTCGGTTGGATTTCATTACATTTGTTACTGAATTGAAACTAAAACAAAACGCGTTGAGTTTACACGAATTCGGTCAGTTTCTATCACGATTGTGATAACACCGGAATTAAAACAAAAAATAAAAAATAAGTCGGCATTCAGTCAGTTTTCGCTACGTACCGGAGCTACAACAAAATAAAAAGAACTAATTAAAAAAAATATCACCAATAAGGTGCCGCGAAGGGGCCCAATCGAGGCTTGTGGCACAAAAATTTCTAATTATTATATTCGCGGGCTTGGCGACACCAAAGTTCTAAATTATATATATATATATAATATTATTATTATTATTATTAATTATTAGCTTTTTAATAATACTAATTAATTTTTAATAATTAAAATATAAAAGTAAAATAAATAAAAACAAAAACAGATTATTCCTTATGATAATAAAAATTATTTTTTAATAATTAACTATATTATTTTATAATTATTGTCTTTTTAAAAAATAAAAGTAAAAAACATATATTAATAAATATAAAAAGAAAGATGACATTGACTTGTCAATCATCGAAGGTCAAATCCAGTGGTAGTACATGTACTGTTCACATCTGCTATTTGAAATGACGGATGTCAAGAAGACACTTGCCATTTCAAATGGCAGATGTCGTTTGGCGGATCAGAAAAAGTGACATCCGCCATTTGAAATTGCGGAACACACAATAAAAGTACAACATCCATCATTTCAAATGGCGAAACACCAGATAATTGTCCACCTCATCCGACACAAACTGACATGCCCTATATATGATCTGAGATCCGCCATTTCAAATATCGGATCTCCTGAAAACCATTACAACTCTTTCTCTCTTCTAAAAACCATTTTATCATTCTTTAACTTCCTATTTTGAAAAAAAAAATCCCCAAACCAACCATTTCTCTCTCCTAAAAACCTTTGATTCAAATAACTGAGTTAACTCGTCCGTTTTCCCAACCTCCGAGTCATTTCCCACCATTTTCTCCTCCTGTTTCCAATCTATCGTTTCACAACCTCCTTCATCATCATCATCCTCACCGAATTAATTAGGGTTTCTTTCTATTCACCTGCAAATTAACAATTAATCACACGTACAATTAATTACTTCACACCTTCCAATATTAATAATCCCGGCCATATCTCCAAAACCATACATTCAACCCCATTGTATTCCTATGTCAATTTCACCTCTCACATCATTCACATCATCATTACATCATATTTCACGTGCATGATTCCATCACACCTTCACATTCACGTTGCAAATGCGATCTGGACATCCAAATCCGATACTTTTCGGGTTTTGAATGGGTAACAAGAGCTCCGCTCCCAATTCGGGACGTAATAATAATAATAATCATACTTCTAATTCTAATGGCTTCTTTCAATCCGTTACCGCCGTCGTCTGGACCAGACGCCCGCCCGAACCCGCGGATGAATCCACCAAGGGAAATAAACACAATGCCGTTGATCACAAGCTGGACGAGTCGAGTTCTAAAGCATCCAAGGTGCCACGGAGTGTTCCAGCCGAGGTGAAACACAGGCCGCCTGCCGGTTTTAAACGTGTGCAAAGCATGGGACTTAAGGACTCGGTGTTGCAACGGAAAACCGAGAATTTGAAGGATGTGTATAGTTTGGGGAAGAAGCTAGGGCAAGGGCAATTCGGGACGACGTTCTTGTGTACGGAGAAGGAGACGGGGAAGGAGTTTGCGTGCAAATCGATAGCGAAGAGGAAGCTGACGACGAAGGATGACGTGGAGGATGTTAGGAGGGAGATTCAGATAATGCATCATTTAGCGGGACATCCGAATGTGATATCGATTGTGGGAGCGTATGAAGATGCCGTTGCGGTTCATGTGGTTATGGAGCTTTGTGGAGGTGGTGAGTTGTTTGATAGGATTATTCAAAGAGGGCATTATACCGAGAAGAAGGCGGCTGAGCTTGCGAGAGTGATAGTTGGAGTTGTCGAAGCGTGTCACTCGTTGGGGGTTATGCATAGAGACTTGAAGCCGGAGAATTTTTTGTTTAATAATGAGCAGGAAGAAGCGCCTCTTAAGACTATTGATTTTGGGCTTTCTATGTTCTTCAAGCCAGGTATGATTGATTATAAGTTACAATTATGTGTTTATGGTGATTTAAATAACATGTGAAATGACATAGAAATGTTGATTAGTTATGTTAAGAATGGGAGAATTAGCATATAAGAAACTAATTGGAAGGTGGACATGTGAAATGGTATAAAAATGATTTGAATGCTTTAAAGAACATGTGAAATGATGGGACAATGTTGATTATAGATGTTTGTAGCAAATGCCCTAGTAAAGAGAAGAAGTTTACTTATTGTTAGTAATTGTATGCGTTGATTAGTTATGACAAGAATGCGATATGTAGCATATAAGCAGCTAGTTTGATGGTGGACATGTGAAATGATATAACAATGTTGATTATAGATGAATGATAATGATAATAAGATGTCATTATTTGTGTTAAGAATGGGAGAATTAGCATATAAGTAGTTAATCTGAAGGTGGATATGTGAAAATATGGAATGACATAACAATGTTTTGAATACTTTTAAAGAACATGTGAAGTGATGGGATAATGCTGATTATAGATGATTGTAAGAAATGCCCTAGAAAAGAGAATAACTTAACATGTGATTGTAATAATATGTGTAGATCAGGTATGGTAAGAATGAGATAATTAACATATAAGTAGCCAGTTTGAAGGTGGACATGTGAAAGAACTTGTGAAATGATATTATCAGGCAGTTATATCCTAGTTATATATATGTTATATGTACGGGTGGCCATCTTGACCCAAACCATTTCAAATGGGTCAATTTGGGTTGTTTTAAAAATCATACGGGTTGGTTTGGGTCATAGATTTTAATAAGATGGGTCACTTAAAATTCCACTTTCTTATTTTCGGGTCGAAATGGGTCGACAAATTTAAAGAAATGGGTCCATTTGGGTTAGTGTCTTAAGGAAATGTGACAAGCTCGGGTTGAAACGGGTTTTGGATTGGAACGAGTTCGGTTTAGGTTTCGAGCCGACATGAGCTTTCGCACTGGACGGGTTGGGTTTCGGTATCCTTTGTTTCTTTTTGGTCGGTTTCGGAGCACTGGACGGGTTGGGTTTCGGTTTCTTTTGTTTGTTTTTGTTCGGTTTCGGATTCGTTATCGGCTTTTTGTTTCGTTGTTGTCTGTTTTTTTAGTTGCCTTTCTGTTCTGTTTCAGTTTTTAGTTTCGTATAGATCGGATTTTTCGGTTTTGATTAATTCGGTTCGTTTTTGGTTTATGTTGCGTTTTCGTCGTCTTTCGGTTTCAGTTCATTTCTCAGTTTTTTTTTAAGAACGAGGACAACGGCGCAAACGTTTTAGTGTTTTTACATTTTTCGTTTTTGATTTATATTTCGATTTATGATTTTTTTATTAATTCTTTTGGAATAAAAACCCCTCCCAAAAAATTCAAACAATTCAATAAAAAAAAATCATAACTCAAAATATAAATTCAAACACGAAAAATATAAAAAAACTAAAACATTTGCGCCTTTACCCTCGTTCTTAAAAAAAAAAACCAATCCGACCCGTTTTGACCCGTTCTGACCTTGACCCATTCCTACCCGGACCCATCTGACCCAAACCTTTTGACCCTAACCAGTTCTGACCCGAACCAAAACAACCCTTTTTTTAGTTGACTCATTCTGACCATAACCCGTTTCGACCCTAACCCATTCCGACCCATGACCCGTTCCGACCCAACCCAACCCAACCCATTTGCCACCCCTAGTTATATGGTTTACCGATTAGTCATTCTTTTGTACTTCAGGCTTCTATCTCCCTGTATATAGGAGACCTTAATTTGCTTGTGATATTGAAATACTAATGGAAATGCACAAAAGAATACACACCTTACCTTCTCTCCAACACATATAACAATGATTTGAATTCCTTTAAAGGACATGTGAAATGATATAACAATGTAGATTATAGATGATTGTAAAAATTCCCTAGAAAATAGAACTTTACTTATCCTTAGTAATAATATGTGTGAAATGAGACAATTAGCATTTAAGTAGCTACTTTGAAGGCTGACATGTGAAATGAGACATTAATGATTTGGATTCTTTCGAAGAACATGTGAAATGATATAACAATGATTCGAATGCTTTTAAAGAATATTTGAAATTACATAACAATGATTTGAATGCTTTTAAAGAACAAATGAAATGATGCTAGAGTGCTTATTACAGGTGAGATGTTCACTGATATGGTCGGTAGCCCTTATTACGTGGCACCCGAGGTTCTAAGGAAATTCTACAGCCAAGAATGTGATATATGGAGTGCGGGTGTAATAATATACATTTTACTCTGCGGAGTCCCACCGTTCTGGGATGGTGGGAATTCTATCATTTCTGCTTCATTGTTTTTGTAGTTTCTTAATTAATATGATATGATCTTAACGTTTCATTTGCTTCTATGTTATTAAATCATGACTCGAGTCAGAAACGGAGCAAGGAATATTTGAGCAGGTGTTGAAGGGTAATCTTGACTTTGCATCAGAACCATGGCCAAGCATATCAGAAAGTGCAAAAGATTTGGTAAGAAAAATGCTTGTAAGAGATCCCAAAAGGAGGCTGACTGCACCTGAAGTTCTTCGTGAGTATAAATCCTATTTTATGATAGTAATAGTAATATTAATCTTCACTATCATACTTCTTCTATTATTACAATAAATTACAACCATAGTTGTAAAAATCCCGCTTAGGTGCTGATTAATCCCCGATTAATCGCTAGTTGGTACCCCAAGGACTAGTCGCCGATTAATTGCTATTTTATCAAAATCGGTCAAAATTCAAAATTTATATGCATATTTGAAAAATTACATATGATATCCAATTCGAGTAAACGCTAGTTTCTACCCCTACAACCCGAGTAGCGCCTAGCAATTTCTACAACACTGGGTACGGAATTAGAATAGACACATATCAGTCCCAATATGAAATGCTAAGAATAATATAACCAAGACCCCTGAATCTAATATAGTTCTATCTCCAGGCACTTTTCAAGTTTGAAACTAAAACTGAAGTCACTCTAAACTTGATACAGCAAAATATGGATTAAATTTAGAAAAATAAATAAATAAATAAACAAGTGGGTAACAAAAATAATTCATAAACTATTCCTGAACCTTGATAAGGGGTTGGTAGTGGGCCAAATTGATAGGACAGGTTGGGTGGTGGGTCAAATTGATAGGAGCAATATCTTGATAAGGGGCTGAATTAGTGAACCAAGAAGTTGAAGGTTGTTTTGGTTCACATATGAAAGTTTTTTTATTGATATAAACCAAGGAAAAGAAAATAGATAAGTCTTGATTTTCTTGTTTAAGTGCTAGTAGGAGATAATTGTTAAGAGTTAGAAATAATGGTTAGGGATTTGTATATTATTTTGAGTTTGATTTAGAGTTAGGATAGGTTTGGGTCATATACTAGCATAAATAGAGGATTAAGGAGTCTGGTTTTCGTTCCTAATAAATAATAGTGACACGAGTCGTATGCTTGTGTTCAAATATTGTCTGTTTATTGTTCAAGTCTGTAGCATTTTTCATCTAAGATACATATAATTTATCTCTCTTTTTATTTATTTATTTTTTTTACTGAAAATGCTCTTTTGTTACCGTCATTGTAGGTCACCCTTGGGTTCAAGCTGATGGTGTGGCTCCAGACAAGCCTCTTGATCCCGCTGTTCTT
Source organism: Bidens hawaiensis (assembly GCF_021521415.1). Taxonomy (NCBI): domain Eukaryota; kingdom Viridiplantae; phylum Streptophyta; class Magnoliopsida; order Asterales; family Asteraceae; genus Bidens; species Bidens hawaiensis. The sequence goes on along the minus strand of NW_027505414.1, from coordinate 91,400 downwards.
TCTCGTTTGAAACAGTTCTCCGCGATGAATAAAATTAAAAAGATAGCCATCAGAGTGAGTTTTATTTTTCTAAATCATGTAATGTATTATGATTTTCAACACCCTGCTGTCTGATTTCAGGTTATTGCTGAGAATCTGTCTGAAGAGGAAATTGCTGGACTTAAAAATATGTTTAAAATGATAGATACTGATGGAAGTGGTCAAATCACATTAGAAGAGCTAAAAAAAGGATTAGAGAAAGTTGGTGCCAACTTAAAAGATTCAGAAATTACTCATCTAATGGAAGCGGTAATTTTTTTAGTTAATTACAATATAAAAAAGTAAAAAGACTTCTAAAGATTATACACTAGTGAAGGCTTGTAAATGAACCGAACAGACACATACGAGGCATGTTCATGTTTGTTGATTAAGAAAATCAACTTGTTCGTGTTCGTTTATTAATAGTATAGACGAACGGTTAACGAACGTGATTGAAAACAATCATAACTAATCATATGTTAACGGGCATAATAGTACGTAGCTGAGCGAACACCAACTGAAAGTGAGAGTAAACATCAATATGTTGTGCCTAAAAATTTTAATGGGTGATATTATAAATAAGTAAATTAAATTGTAATTGCCCTAAGAAGTTTAAACGAGCATATAAACGCACTAAACGAACAAAATGTAAACACACATAAACTGACAAACGTAAATTAACAAACGGACATAAACAACTGTTCATGAGCCTAAGTGAACAAACATTACATGTAAGCGTTTCGTTCATTAACTAAAGGAAGAAAAAGTTTTGCTCATGTTCGTTCATTTATTAATAAACGAACTTCTCGTCAAACGGTTCAATGAACGTTCAGTTCATTTACAGGCCTATATGTTACACTTGATTCTTTTCAATCATATTATCACTTTTAAAACACACATCCTTATAAATACTATGCTTACGTTATTTTTTTGAATTACTAATTATTCAGGCAGATATTGACAACAGTGGTACTATAGATTATGGAGAATTTGTTGCAGCAATGCTTCACGTAAATAAAATTAGTCAAGAAGATCATATGTATGCTGCCTTTTCATATTTTGACAAAGATGGCAGTGGTTACATCACTGCAGACGAACTCCAATCCGCTTTTGACAAATTCGGTTTGGGTGAACTACATCTCGATGAACTCATGCAGGACATTGATAAAGACAATGTACGTTTTTCCCTCTCTGATCACATCATTTTCAAACATCTTTTGGCCTATTATTCTTGAATTTTACAAACCATATATTAGAGGTGTGCAGGAAACAAAAAATAAAAAAATAAAAACGACCCGTAATCAAAAAACCCAAACCTAAATAGTTGAACCCAAGCAAAAGCCGGCAGCTTGGTTTTTGGTTTCATAAAAACAAACTTTTGGTCCGGTTTCGGTTTTGCATGTAACTAAAACTGAAAGACTGAACCAAACCGAATTTATGGATTTTCAATTTTTATTTTGAATTTTATGTACTTTACAAAAATTTAATAAATAGTGTAACACAAATATTTTAGCTCAAATGCATAATAAAGTGTTGTTAAGAAAATGTACCATTATTAATAATTAATTATTGGTTAACAAAAAGATTTAAGCCTAAAGTTTAAGTCCATATTAATTATTTTAGGCCAGTTTTTTTTCCAACAAAAAACTTCCAAGCCCAAATCGCAAAACCGAAAAGGTTTCCAATGCTCAATAACCATTTTTTTTGGTTTTCGGTTCGGTTTGTGCCCAAAATCGTCCCAAACCAATCTTTGCACACCCCTAATACATTCATTTCGAGTCACTTTCAACTCGTTCCATTTCTAGCTAGTTTTTTAAAATTTACCAATTTGACTGGTTAGAGATAAAATGTAGCCCAAATCAACCCATTTAAGTTAAACGGGTCAAATAGTACAGTTCTCTTACAAGCTTTTTTTCTCTATATGGTTTCAGGACGGGCGGATAGATTATGGTGAATTCGTGGATATGATGCAAGATGGCGAATTTGGGAGGAACCTAAGCCTTCGGTTAAAGGTAGAATAGTAATTTTTTATTTTTCATATATTTTTTCCTCTTATAATTGATTTTTTTGAATTTATTCATATATTCAAAAAGTTAGTAATCTTTTTTTTTTTCTTTCAAACTTTTTTGTTTTCATTATAGATGTCTTTAGTGTTGGTAATGTACAATGAAATTTGACTTCAGTGTATGTCATTTCATTTTAATCAAACCAGTCTGTCTGTCTTATTTTGTTTCTTATTGATTAATCGATCGAAAGTGCGGATATCACTTTTGAAACGCGTGTTTATCAGAAGAAGACGTATTATAATCGCAAACATGTATCGTGATGGTTGGTACACACACTTGTATGAGCTGTATTTGCTATGCATATATATCTATCAATCTGTTTGCACTCTTATGGTCACTTGAAAAGTGTTCATTTGATTCACATGATATGTAATTATGCGTATTATCTTTTTGCAAAAGTTTTGAAGTTAGGAAGCAAACAAAAAAGCCAAATTGTGTTCTAGCTATACTCCAGTTTTATTATAGTGATCATTGAGCATCTTGAATTTTAGTTTTTTTAAATATCAAACAGTATTTGAATTTATATAAAATATGTATTTTATATGCTCATATTTATGTATCCATGACTAAAAGAGAATATTGGTTTCATTTCAACCTTACGGCCCATCAAAATCATACGTGTCATTGGATAATTTGAATTATTTACTTTTAAAGAAATGCAATCTAGATTTAGAATAACCAAAAAAAATAATAATTTTATCTTACTCCTTACTATACTAATAAAAAAAAATGTTGAAACTTAGGTGTCAAGCCTACATTTTTTCTAATTTCTAATCTCTCATCTAATTCATTATAGCTATCTATGATTCATGTGTCAAAATTATTTTATCAAGCGGGTTATAACATAGTGTGGATTTTAGAACATAGTGTCATTTTCATACATGAAGTTTGACCAACTACGCAACTTTAGCACCTGTTTTTAAATTTCTTTTAAATCAACACTCAACGTTTCCAAAACCATGCTATTTTAGTAATTTTCGTTAACCCCGTTTATTTTTTCCTTCAAGTCTACATTAAATTAATTCATAACTACTTTGAGAATCACAATTAAAATAACGGACCTTATTTATTTTTATCATTTGATAAATCCCGTGTAATACACGGGTTCAAAAGCTAGTAATAAAATAAAGTAAATAACACATGGTCTTTTAATTAGTTTATGTTAAAGTTAGTCATGAGTGTTTCTTTTCCATCACTTATTTTTCCAGTTTTCTTAGTTCATAAAAATAATGCTATGTTTACAAGGTTAAATTTTATTGTCATACTGTTATAATAATATTACGTTTACTATCGCCTTCTGTTATTTTATGTACATGAGTTACGTATGTGGTCGCTACCAAAAGGGCTCGACTAAGGTACGTAGCAATATATGTTCCTCTTCAAGTGGTCAACTTTCATGATAATTGATAAAAATTGGTGTAGAATTGGAATAGTTTTATAAGGTTAGTAACTCGTGTAATACACGGGCTGAATAAATAATATCTAACTAATATATTAAAGCAAGACATGCTTTCCACATGTCTTTCAAATATGTTATCCACGTGAGATGCCAACTAATCAATTTCCATTTATACGTATTCCACCTAATTAACTAATTTTTTTAATTACCATTCCTTTAAATTAACAAATTTTTATGTTAAATGATATAACAATTAATACACTTATTAGTATTTAATATTTATTAATTAGCTAAATTACGACTTCCTTAAAATTATATTATTAACAATTTCTTATTACTTCAATGTGGATGACATATTTGAAAGTCATGTGAAAAACATATTTTGCTTTAAATATAATACCATAATTATAATTGTTTCATATGCCATAACATGTACTTCATGTTTGATTTCACATATAACTTGTATCGAATATGCAAATATTTTTTATTTGATATTATATCATTTTCAACTCGTGTAATACACTGGGTACTACCCTAGTAACATCAATAAAAAAGATGTTTATATATGTGGTATAATTTAGGATTGTATAACAATTTCTCATATATGAAATTAAATATTACATTATATATATATATATTTGAAAAAAGATTAAATACAAAAATTGTTCATAAACCTTCAAATATCTTATTGTACATAACATATGTGGTTTTTCCATATTAATTATTGAATGATACTAAAGGATAACTTTAAGGTTTTAAAATGGTAAAACAAATCAAGAGTCACGACAAGTTTAACTAAATTTTCACATAACGCAAATTCTGAGTATTTAGACGTGCACACGCTCGAAAAGTGACTTTTAATAGTTTATGCATATGTTAGTTGTTTTGTGTAAATTAAAAGGATCTTCATAATAACAATATTTTAAAAAAAATATTTAAAAATTAGTTTCAAAGGCGTAATAAATAAACGAACTTAAACATTTTTTTATTTATGGAAATCACAATAAATGAGAGTTAATGAAAATTTAATTTAGGAATTTTAAAAGTAAAATAAATGTAAGAAATTAATTTAATAGATTTAAATATGGTTTAATTTTAAAAATAGCTTATATGTCATCCTATGTGGACATTTTAAAAATATGACATGAATCTATAGTGTGTTGTTTTAATATAATAGTAAGATTCTCTAGTGTGATAATTTTTTATATGGAAATTTAAAGCTATATATATATATATATATAAGGATGGATCATGCGAGAAGTGATATTATAGCGAGAAGTGCGAAAAGTCAATCTCAATAATTGATTATCTCTGATTTGTTCAATGCATTAATTCCTCTTATTACTCCTAAAATTTTCTCCACATTAATTCTTGTAAAATGTTACAAATTTGAATTATCTATTACATATATATAAAAAAATGTATAAGTAGATGAATTGTATTAAATTGATCACCTACATAAGTAACATAATAATATTCATCTACCCATAACTCGTATTTGCCTACACATAAAAGATAGATTATAAAATAATTAAAACTATAAAAAAAAATATGATGTGTTCATACATTACGAATATTTTACAAGTTTAGGTTAAAACTATTAATTGTATGTGATATCATGAACAAGGTTTGTTTGTGTAGGTTAATATTCTGATATGTGTAGGTAAATATAAATTGGTAGGCTATAACATGAAGTAAATTTGTATTTGTAGGTTATTATTGTGATTTGTGTAGGTTAACATGAACTAGTTATGTACATGTATATAAATATTGTGATCTGTGTAGGTGATAACATGAACTAGTTTTTACATGTGTAGGTTAATATTATGATTTGTGTAGGTATTTGTTTTTATGATGGTTAATATATTTATATTTTTTATAGTATGAGTATGATGGTTTTGTTTTATGAATTGTTTAAAAATTAAATCAAATTAAAAAATAAAAATAAATGTATAATCATTTGTAACCTAACATTAATTAGTATTAATTACCAAAAGAAACTTCTAAACTTTTTACTAATATACTTCTACAATTAAATAATCCAAAATTAAAAAGAAAACTTATGATTGGTCAGAATATCTTCTCGCACTTCTCACACTAAAAACACTTCTGAAATGAACCCAATCATATATATATATATATATATATATATATATATATATATATATATAGATGCACAAAGGATTCTAAAACTAAGTGTAGTCGGGCGATAAAGGCCGAAAATCGCCCCGACGACGCCGTGAACTCCCCCCTCCCCCACCCCCCGGCCGATTGGGGGGGCATGTATTTGTTGCCGGGTTGAGTCTCAAATAATATTTTATTACTATTGGGACGATTTTGAGCTACAAACCACTACATCCTAAAATAAAAATCACCCCTCTGTAAACATGACGTCACGTGTCAAAAATCAACCCCCCTCCCCGCCCAGTGTAGTCATTCCACGACACATGCCTAATATCAGTTTGCAAAATCAAAATGTGTTATTATCGATCAAAGACTTTTCAATACAAACCGTTTCATCAAAGTTATAATAAAACTCCTAATTAAAAACTAATTTTAATTAATTTTCATATTTTCTCTTAGGTATATTGGTTTTTAATGATCCCAACTATTACTTTTTGGTCACTGCTGGTCCCAACTAATGAATTGGTTACTGATGGTCCCAACTTTTAAAGTATTTGTTCCTAATGGTCCGCGACTAACGGAATCCTAACGACGTTAGTTTCAGGTCATCGGGAAACCGTTTTTGGCCGGAAAATTCAAATTTGTTGCCGGCAAAACACCACATGAACATCGCACCCACCGCCAATTGACTCACCGCTAACCAACTACCACCACTTGAGCACCATCAACCGATTCTGACGATGGTTCTAGGGTTTCCGGCTACCTCAATAATCGGGGCTTTTACTAGAAAAAAGTTCCTAAAAGTCCGATACGAAGTTACCAAGATGTTTGGGACGAAAATGTTGAGTTTTCGGGGAAAAAAATTGAGTTTTTCGACCAAAACCGTTTTTCCGGCGACCTAAAACTAATGACGTTAGGATTATGTTAGTCGCGGACCGTTAGGAACAATTACTTTAAAAGTTAGGATTATCAGTAGCCAATTTATTAATTGGAACCAGCAATAACCAAAAGGCAATAGTTAGGATAATTAAAAACCAATATATCTTTCTCGTATTATTTGTATTAAGCTTTAAACCCTAACCTTTTAATTGGTAGGTCACCTGAAAAAGGATAATTATGAACGTGGAAATCCCCAAAAAAATTTATTATTATTGTTCTTTTTGTAAAGATAAATACACTTCGTGTCAATCTAGTATTCTAGTTTGTAAAGAAAAAAAGGACATGCATGATGCACATGACACTATACCTAGCACCAATTTCACCGACATGCATGCTTTTAACAAAATCTACCTTTTATTTAAATATCATTTTCATGTCCTATTTTTAAATAGTTTTTAGTGAACGATTTATCTATGATTGAGTTGCTTTTAAGTCTTTGATGACCCCTTTTTGTTTTCTAATTTTCTCATCTTAAAAAATTTATAACTGAATTGCTAAGCAAGCAAGAAAAGAGCAAAAACTTCAAAATCGTATCAAATACTAATTAGATTACTTGGGTTCTTCGAAAACAACTCTTGTAATCATTAGGATCCCTTCTAAAATATAATATAAAAGGGTGCGGTCCAAGTCATCTCTACCTCAAAAGAGAAAAAAATGATCACTACTGAGTTAGTGAGACATTTATTACAGTGTTTCTCTATCAGGTTTCCAAGTTTTTGTAACGGTGTTTCTCTACTGAGCTTGAATTGAAAAGTTGATAGTTCATACATGATCGGTGATTAAGGAGTGGACGTACGGTAAAGTTGTTAACTTTCATTGGAGTCACTATGGCACTATACATCGTGATGTTTTTGTGTTAGATATCTTTCTATTCTTCAATCTTTATTAAAATTACGTACTTGTTATATTTACTTCTTTTAAAAGAAATCCTTCAAATTCTATCTAAAGTTAAAACTTATCTACTCACCTTTCTATAGAGATAACAATTTATTTAAGGTAATAAGGTTAAAGGTATGCATAATAAACGTATTTGAAGAAAGAGTTTTATAAGTTTTCATTAGAATCATTTTTCAGAATACGTATTCTAGAATAAATTATTTTATCTTCTTTCCGAGAAGAAGAAAGGGTAACTTTTTTTTTTTTTATAATTTTACTTTCGTCTAAAATAATTGAAGAACGGCATACTTTAAATTCTTGGGTTGGCACTACCATCCAAAAGCTCATTAGTAACCACTTGTCATCACCTCTTAAACCCCAGAATAAAACAACAAACAATTGGTTGGTCTACCACTTGTCCATCCTACTAAAATCAAGAGCATCCAAATACAAAATATTCTTTTTTGTGTTTTAAATAGTCAATTTAGCATGCTATATCAGATTTTAAACTAGCTTAATTTAAAAACTTCTATTTTTCTTCCAGCAGTTGTTACATGTCTTTGTTTCAAACCATCATCTTATCATCAATTTTCCCTTTTGGTTAACTAACGTTGATTTAAATTTAAAATGTTTGCGTTGTGAAAAAACACATATAGAAGTTGGAATTTAGATGGACTCTCTCTCATTTGTTTTTAATTTCAAAGGTGCCAACAAGGAACCATCGAAGATGCTTTAAAACGTTCCATTTTCTTATTTTTCAAATTAGCATGGTTCTAAAGGCTATGTTTCACAAATTCCGTATGTATATTTTGGTTGAGACGTGTAGAAGTAGAGCATGGAAGGTGAATCACCTGCTGACAATTAAAAAAAATGTGTAATCAAAGGAGAAACCAGAAAACTGGCGCATTCGCATTTAGGTTATTGGATACGAGACTATGTATGGAACTTTTTCAAAATATTCTAACGCGTGAGTTTGAAAATGTTATTAAGGTGTTGTTTGTTTCTTCAGATGTAAAATGTCTGCAGTCTACGAACCATATCTGCAGATAGCATTAGAAGAAAATGTGAACCAAACCTCTGCAGTCTGTAAAAAGAAGACTACTTGTTTTTTAATATCAGTAGATTGCTAAAATAAGCTGGTAGTGATGTACAAACTGTGGTAGTGGGTGGTGGTGCTGCTGGATGGCGATAGTGGTAGTGGACGGTGGTGGCGGCGGTGGTGGTAGAAGACGGTGGTGGTGGTAGAAGGCAGTGGTGGTTGGTGGTGGTAAAAGGCGGTGGTGGGTGGTGGATATTAGTGGTGGTGGACGATGGTGGTAGACAGTGGTGGTGGTGGCAAACGATGGGTGGTGGTGGTGGTGGTGGCAGATGGTGGCGGTTGGTGGGTGGGTGGTGGGGGTGGACGGTGGTGGTGGCGAACGGTGGGTGGTGGGGGGCAGACGATAATGGTGGTGGCAAAAGGTGGGTGGGTGGTGAATGGTGGTGATGGCGAACGATGGATGGTGGTGGTGGTGGTGGTGGTGGACGGTGAGTGTTGTTAGGGTGTGGTGTTTTAACCCTCTACAAACCTTAGAAGATCTCAAAAGTAAATGAGCTAAGTCTGCACCAAGAAGAGCTTCCGCATATGTTTTTTAATGAAACGTATTTGAGAAAACAAACAGTCTGCAGATGACAATGTCTGCGCGTGGTCCGCGTGACACAGACAAAAAAACCTACGTAGACCTTTTTTAGAAAAACAAACAGCATCAAATTAATTACCCAAAGTGAACCCAAGACTTACCCATATATACATCAAATATTGATATTTTCTTTTAATATATGTAATATTTTTTTTATTTTTAGTTTTTCTAGAGAGATATTTAGACATGTGCGTGGAATGGATGAATTGTTAAAAATGATATATTGATCTGTTTCATATTTTCATATATATAAAATAGTATTAATATCATAAAAAATTAATATACTTATTTTAAAAATATATATATTTAGCGTGCCAATAAAATACGAAAAGTTCACTTAACCCAAATTTATTATGTATTAAACTATCTCTACTTGTTTACAATGGCATGGGGTGAGGCCTAGTACAAATGTGCTGGATAAAGTTTTGTTCTTTCAATAAGATAAGGGTTCAAATTGTGTAAAAAAGATGTAATAACTTTTGAGTATAGTTAAATTTGTTTTTTAAAAGAAAGTTGTTTACAATGCATTTTTAATATAGTGACTTGTTACCTAATGGTTTTGTCACTTCAATAAATTAAAAGATAATGAGTTATTATCACAATATATTTTCAAAATTACATGTATTTTATATGGTGTATAGATTTAAAAGAGCAAAATTAGGTTGAATATTGGGATGTTGCATTTGTACACACTTTTTGTGTGTTATCACCATATTCTAGGTTAGATATTAGGTTTCATATGATTTATATGATGGGTGCTTGAATATGTCGAAGAGTGTGTGAATTACCGAAGCGGTTTAAAATACCAAAATTCATTTCAAACAAAATCATTACCTCTCTCTATGTGGATCACCCATAGAGATATTAGAATTAAGATCAGAGGAAAAAGATACCGTCTTTTCTTTCTTTTCTAGAAATAGTAGGTAAAAAAAAAGTTGAAAACATTAGCAATTCACGTGTCATTTCATAAAAGATTTGTATCACTTTATAAAAATCATTCACGTTTTGTTTCACAAAAAATAAGTTTGGTACTTAAAACAATTCAATTTTTTTAAAAACATTTTATATTTAAAAAAAATCACTCAAGTATTAATCTTCAAAAACTGACTATTAATAAAATTAATAGAAATAAATGATAATGATGATAAATTATTTATGATGATGATGTATGAGTGTATGTGCAATGATTTTAAGGAAAATTCCAAAATATAATTGGTACCCTATGAAAAAGGTAACTTCAGAATGTATCAAGGCCTCATGATATGAGGGCAAGCAAATACTAAGAGATCCATGGCTTGTGTACCTTTCTACCTTCATCTCTATTAGCCTACACACCCAGCCCTACAAAATTTAATGCTAAAAGTACAAAAAACCAACTATTCGATCTTAAAACTAATCACGAAAAACAAAAATGCCAATTCGTCAAACGAAAGCAAACATAAAACAAAATCGAACAATTAATTTGTCACTAACACGTGTATGGACTAATGTGATCGAAAAGTTAAGAATACAGCTATGTTAGACGTAACATATTACGATAGATGTTTTATTAAACAAAATCGAACAATTATTTTGCCACTAACACGTGTATGGGCAATTGTGATCGAAAAGTTATGAATACAGCTATGCTAGACATAAGACGTTACAATAGATGTTTTATTATCAATATCTATACATGTATGACGTGTTAAACTTACTTTCACAATAATAGATGTTATGATTTCATTTCTTGTCTTAAAATAATATAAAGAGTGGGGGCAATGGGGTCTTTTCACACTTGATTATAATTGGTATCTTTTTTTTATATAAAAGGGGATATGTAGTTGAAACTACCTTAGCAAAGCAAGTGAACTCAACTTCACTTGGGTCTCCTCTCTCCCTCATTTTGACTCCTTTTCTTGGTAAGTAAAGAGTTTATGATATTTCATGCTACACCATAATATGTATAAAAACACTCTTTCAAGTGTAAATATATATGCAAACACTCTTTCAAGTGCAAATAGTTTTTCATTAAAGTTTCTTTTTGGTTATTTTAAAATAAGTAGACACTTTCTTTATCTTATTGTGTTCTATATGTCATTGACATGTTATTATTGATCACCAAAATAGGGAAAACATGGAGAAACCAAATTCCAATTTAGGGCTATGGAGAACACGATCCGACCAACTAGCCCAAATGTTAAGTGAAAGCTCCGGTGGTGGAGAAAGTGGCGGCACCCCTAGCGTTGGGACCCATTCAAGAAAGTCTAGCAGACAAATGGTGCTCACGTCACCAGGACGAAGTGGTGGAGGTGGCACACACATTAGAAAGACAAGAAGTGATCAAATGAAGTTTGAAATAGACGAGGTTGGTAGTGGGGCCGCTTTAAGCCGAGCCTCGAGTGCGAGCTTAGGGTTTTCGTTCTCGTTCACGGGATTCACTATGCCTCCTGATGATACTGCTGATTCAAGAACTTTTAGTGGTGATGATATACGTAAGTGTTTTTGTTTTCTAACTTTTTGATTAGTCATATAACTTTACATTTTGAGAAACATGCATGACGTGAGTGGAAAGTAATGTTAATATGTGATATTGTATTTGGCCACTTGTCCTAGCCTTGACATAAAGGGGATAATTTAAAATACCAATCAACTTTAGTGGCTTGAAATACAAGTAATTAAAGCAATGGCATAAGGGTGGCATGGTCACATTAGTTGTTTTGCAAACTAATTTACGGTTGAAGGCAGGTTTCTCATTAAAGCTGGAAGAAAATGAGGATAACCTTGCAATTGTCTAATTCACATGGTCCCTTGTTATCAAACCTTTTGGTTGGCAAAAGGATAAAAAGGCAGCTAAAAGTGACTTAACAATTAATGTTGTTTTCTGAAATTTTTTAAACACGTTTTCTCTTTGTTATTAGTTATATGTTGAGCTTTTGATTAAATACCATAAAAAAAACTGACATATCATTTGTTTTCTCATAAAAGTCTCTTGACAAATTTTTGTATATAAAAGTTTATCTATAAGTTAAATCTAAACTCAATTATGAAATTTTATTTAAAACACAATTGAACACAAAAAGAGTTAGCAGTGCAACTTGTTGCCTGTTTGCTTTGTATTTCGATGTAAACTCTACGTGTTTACTGAAATTCAGCTAAACAAAATTGTGTACTAGAAAAACAATTTAGAACAAGGCCATTCAAATTGTTTTAAAAAACAATTAGGATAAATAAACGACATGTAAGAAAAACATACGAAAGTATCGGCTCCGAATTGTTTAATATTCTTTTTCTCACAATAGTGTTCAAATTCCACATGTGAAGGTTTTATACGAAAAGTTGCTGAAGGGTTTTGTAAGAAAAAAAATAGAAAGTATGTTGATTTTTTATAGTATTTTTTTATATTTTAACTATTAAATTTAATTTAAAATGCTAATAAAAACGTTGACAAAATGTAAGGTTTAAAGTTTATTCGATAATACATGTGTTTAGATTTTTACTATTAAACACAGTAAAAGATTTTACTAAACGTATAATAGTCGTTCTCATCTTTTTTTTTTTTGTTTATTGCGTCGTTGCCTTCGACTTATCATATTTGTAATATTATCTTCTTTTTAACGCCTTCGACTTAATCATATCAGTAATATTATCTTCTTTCAACGCTAAACGAAAAAAGAAAACCTATTAATTTGATGTTAAAATATAGTATAGCACACTATAATACAACTATAACCAGCTAGCTACTTGCATGACTAGAGCAGGCCCATGTATCCTTTGATAACATAATTGGGCCCCGTTATCTAGAAAGTGGTCCATCATATGCATAAATTTGTAAGCTAAAAAACAGACTCATTGTTTCAAGATTTTGGATCAAAAGTTTGATCCTTTTATTCTGTTTCTTTCATTTTTGTGGGTTCCATCTCTATACCAAGACGACAACCGTGTGGTTAAAGTTCCGAAATGGATGAGGGAATATAATGTATCATTGCCATTTTATTATTTTATTTGGTTACAATATATGAATGAAATAAAATATTAGTTTGTGTTGTTTGGCATAAAAAAAGATTAAGAAATAAAATAAAATTGACGGTGACCCATGGTGGTGGGGCCAATGGTGTTGGTAGTGGCAGATGGCAAGGGTGGGCGGCAGTGGTGGGCGGCGATGATTGGAGGCAACAGTTGGCGGCGGTGGCGGCGGCGGCGGTAGTGGTGGGTGGCGACGGTGGCGGTCGGTGGCGGTGGTTACGGTGGTGGTTGTGGGTGGCCCGGTGGCGGTGATGATGGTGGCAGTGGTGACGGTGGGTGGCGGCGGCCAGAGTCGGCAGTTAGCGGCGGTGGTCGGGTGATGTAGGGTAAAAGAGAGGATGAAATGAATAAAAACAAGGGTAGTGGATGGAATGAATTTGAGATATTTTAAAAGGAATGAAATAAATTTGAATCATTTCATTTCATGAATCAATCAAATACTCTTTTTATCATTCCTTCGTAGTAATCCATTCCATTTACCTCCCATTTTTACATACCAAACAGTCAAACATTGCCTAATTAGATAATTTATTATTCTAATGTTTACAGCAAGTGTCATGAATTGATTACTTTTTGTTTATAATTATTTTTATTTTAATTCTACATTATATAATAAATAAAAGATGTCTTTTATATCATGTGTCGTCTTTGTATTTTTTCTTTTTAATTTTCCAAACTCTTTGCTTTATTAAGCATGCCTTTCATATTTTAGTAATGATTTATTCTACAATTAAGGGTGTTATTTTAATACCTGTGGTTTGTCCAATTAGGCAACTTTAGTACTGTCTTTGAATTTATTGCAAATGGCTATCTCACCTTTCTAAAATTTGTAATTTTAATACTTTTTTTAACTCCGTCTATTTTTTCCGTTAAGTCAAGGGTAAATAGTAATTTCAATTATATTATTTTTCTCTTTTGAGCTAAGTGCCATTTTCATATATGTGGTTTGTTCAATTATGCAAGTTTAGTACATTTTTTTGAATTTATTGCAACTTGATTCTTTTGATTAGTTTTGGATAGATAGCAAACTAAAAGAGACATTACATATTACATATTACAACTAAAAGATAACTATATACATGATAGAAGACGAAAAACAACCATGAAATATATAACGTATTTTTTAGCCTTTTGTTCTTGATTGCTAATTTATTCTAGTAGCTCAAGATCCGAGTTCATCTTAGCCATTTTTTTTTGCATTTTCTTTATGTGCATTGATTTTTTATTTTCAAAAGTTCGGTATGATAACAGTAGCTCTTTAACACATCGGATGATCAAACCAAATAACAATCACACAACTTCGCACCTCTTAGTATAACATCAATTAAACTTGTAGATGAATGATGGTTGACGAATCCCATGGACAAAACTATATATCGTAATTCACCTCTTAGTTAATGTAATATGTAATGCCTCTCTTGGTTTGCCTGCTTATCCAAAACTAATTAAAGTATCTAGTTGCAATAAATTCAAAAAAAATGTACTAAAGTTGCGTAATTGAATAACCACAGGTATGAAAATGACACTTAACTAAAAGAGAAAATAAATTAAATAATCAAAATTACTAATTTGCCCATGACTTAAAGGACAAAATAGACAGGGTTAAAAAAAATACTAAAATTGCACGTTTTAGAAAAGCGATGTAGCCATTTGCAATAAATTCAAAAACCGTACTAGAGTTGCTAATTGGACGCGCCACATGTACTAAAATGGCACTTAACTCTTTATTCAAAAATAAATTATTATACTAATAAAATATATTTATTTAAAATTATGTTTTATATAAAAACAATTTGAAATCTAGTTATGTAAGTTAATTTTTTGTTAAATAGTAAATAGAGGTCAAATTACATTAACTATTAATCAACGTATTTTAGAAACCCAATTATCTATTAACTTTTACATATTTTTTGTTCTTATAGTCAGTATATAATACACTAGATTTTATACCCCGTATTATGGGGGTTGTTTTACATTATTCGTTTTTAATATTTATAAATTTATATTTGGATTTTAATTTTATTTATTGTAAGAAAGTTAATAATTTACACTTGAGGTTTGATGATGAAATGGTTTCACAAATAAATGATATGTTATAATTCGGTTTAAAAGCTATCTGGGTTTGGTGATACATTACCCGTTTATTTTCTTTATTATAAAATTGTTTCTTAATTATAAATAATATTTTTTTAAAAATAAAATAGGATATTAATTTTAATATATTCCTGTTTTATAGGATTTTCATATCAAATATTTGATGAGATTATTTTTTAATATAATAAGATGTTATAACCCGTTTAAGAGCTATCTGGGTTTGGTGAGACATTTACCCGTGAATTCGGGTCAAATGCATGAGAAGCATTCATTTACAAATAAAGCAATCTGATGGCTTGAGAGAATGGTTGTTTTACATTTTTTGTTTTTTAATATTTATTTTTTGGATTTTAATTTTTTTTATTGTAAGAAAGTTAATAATATACTTAGGGTTTCATAAATAAATGATATGTTATAACCCGTTTAAAAGCTATCTGGATTTGGTGACCCATTTTATGTTTTTTACTATAAAATTGTTTATTAATTATATATAATATCTTTTTCTTTTAAATTGGATATTAAATTTTAGTATACTGTATTCCTATTTTGTAGGATTTTCATATTAAATAATTGTTAAGATTAAGTTTTAATTTAATGAGATGTCATAACCCAAGAGCTATCTGATTTTGGTAAGACCAATACCCATGATTTTGGGTTAAATCAATGAGAGGCCTCCATTTAAAAATCAAGAAATCTGATGGCTTCCATAAAAGGGGGGAGCGACCACATCGCGACACATAGGATTTTTGGGTTTTCGTTTATATATATTATAGATATAGATTTTTCTACCTATAAGAAGTACATATATATTTAACAGTTTTATGTATTGATACTTTCCACCCTGTTTAATACATGAATTCAAAACTAATACACTTATAGTTATCTTTAATTTATGAATACACATAATACCGTACTGTATGAATGTTAGCTTGCATTCCATAAATGTAATAATCAAACCCATGAAAACTAATAACAAAACCATGAAAAGAATTATCATTAAGAAACATGAATTTGTAGCACATGTATGACATTAATATGCTTCTAACAGTTGAAGACATCGAAGCCGGCTCACGTAGGAAGTTTCAAACCGAACCCACCTTGCCCGTATTCTTAAAGGTATCAAGTTTTATAAGTACACATCTTTACCATTTACCAAACCATGTAACCGCTTTCAAACCCATGTTTGCAAACAGATTAATCTCTCATTTGGACACGGAAGGATGTCGGTTTAAATATGAGATCTACACGACCCAATTATTAAACAGGTTTAGTCTTGTACATAGTCTCATATTCCATGATATTTGTGTACAAGACTAGTTTAAACCGATATACACTAATAAAAAATGGTTTCAATCGCGCATTTTGCTTATTATAAGTCGTATAACCATTTATATAATATATTTACTTGTTTTGTATGACATGTACTTAATTATGTAGTTTAAGGAAGTGTCATACAAGATAGTAATAAAAGGAATGACATCAACAGTAGAGAAGGATATATTGAACGGGATAAGTGGTGCGGTGAATCCCGGAGAAGTTTTGGCGTTAATGGGGCCCTCAGGAAGTGGAAAAACGACACTTCTAAGCTTACTCGGAGGCAGGCTAACCGATCCTCATCCCGAGGGTTCAATCACTTACAATGACCAGCCATATTCTAAGCTCTTAAAGAGCAGGTTTGTGTTCTTTTTGGATGTTATTACCTTGTTTAAAGTTGTAATAATACAAATATGTTTTATTATTTGTAAAAAAAATCTTATTATTTATTGTTGAGGGCACTATTACAAATAATATATAGACAGTTAACTAAAATCTAACATCATGCCAACAGGGAAAATAAGTATTCATGTTACCCTTGAATAAATGACTAAGTAAATGACTCCTACCTATAGTAGTGTAATAATGAGATCATCGGTTTCAATACGCACTTAAAATGTCTATGCAGGATCGGGTTTGTGACTCAAGACGATATCCTATTTCCTCATCTAACCGTGAAGGAAACATTAACATACGCGGCTCTCTTACGACTACCAAAGACGTTAACCAAACAAGAAAAAGAAAAACGAGCATCGGATGTAATTCGTGAACTTGGATTAGAAAGGTAAAGTTTTCTAAACTTTGTAGGTTTCTGTAAATAGTTATAACTGCAACAAAGTATCATTAATAAAATTATAAACTATGAGTGAAACATATCTATATAATTTTATACTTTGATGATAACTAAGTAACAAGTTAGAGATTAACTTAATTATATCTTAAACAGATGTCAAGATACAATGATAGGCGGCTCGTTTGTTCGGGGAGTCTCGGGTGGAGAGAGAAAACGTGTTTGTATCGGACTTGAAATAATAATCAACCCTTCTCTTTTGTTCCTTGATGAACCTACATCTGGCTTAGACTCAACAACTGCTTTGAGGATTATTGAACTGATACAAGACATAGCTGAGGTATGCTTGTGTGGGTCAAAACGGGCTGGGTCAGGTTAGGCCAACCCACAAACAAACACTTTTAAACAAGTCAACTAGAACACGATTAGTTTTTAAATTGGTTAGACATGACAACCCAAAACTTGGTTTTTTATATTATCTGATTAGTTTAAGATAAAACGCTATCCGAAAACACTCAAAATAACTCGATATAATCTTAAATCCTTAATCACATGATCTCCATTCTTTTATTATTGATTACAGACAGAAAAGACAGTGATTACAACCATTCATCAGCCATCGAGCCGACTTTTCCACAAATTCGACAAACTAATCCTACTCGGGAAAGGAAATTTGTTGTATTTTGGGAAAGCATCAGAAGCTATGGTATATTTTTCATCGATAGGATGTTCTCCATTAATAGCCATGAATCCCGCAGAGTTTTTGCTAGATCTTGCGAACGGGAACATGAATGAAGTTTCTGTTCCTCCAGAGTTAGAGGACTTGGTAGGAGATTCACAAAGAGAAACAAAAAGCGGGAAACCAACACCGGCAGTTGTACATGATGTAAGTCACATTTAATCATGCAGCATCCAGCATACTACAATGCAGCATGTTGCATGATGCAGTGCAACTACACCATGCTGCACTGTAGCATGTTGAACGCACTACAGTGCAACATGATATAATGCGGCATGTTGCATGCTACATATCTAACTTTTAAAAATGATAATTTAAAAAAAATATATATTTCGGGTTTTTAATTCCAGTATCTAGTGGAGGCATACGAGACACGAGTGGCGGAAGAAACAAAGAAAGAGCTTATGATTCCTGCACCCCTTGACGACGATATAAAGTCAAATGTTCAGTCAATGAAGCGGCAATGGGGAGCTAGCTGGGAAGAGCAATATTCTATATTGTTTCGGAGAGGACTTAAAGAAAGACAACATGATTACTTTAGTTGGTTGAGAATCACACAAGTTCTTGTGACCGCGGTTATTTTGGGGCTTTTATGGTGGCAAACACAAGTTCGTAGCCCCAAAGAACTCGATAACCAAGTACAAAACATTTTCCAATTTAAAAGAATATAAAAAACATATAATTAAAATCCTTTTTTATTTATATAATGTTTGTATCTTGCAGGCAGGATTGTTGTTCTTCATTGCTGTGTTTTGGGCGTTTTTTCCCATTTTTACCGCAATTTTCACATTCCCTCAAGAACGAGCTATGTTAAACAAAGAAAGAGCAGCAGATATGTACAGATTAAGTGCATATTTTATGGCGAGAACAACAAGTGATCTTCCACTTGATTTTTTTCTCCCGATGCTTTTTCTCCTTGTAGTTTATTTCATGGCGGGCTTAAGGCTAACCGCTGAGTCGTTTTTCCTAACCATGGTTATTGTCTTCTTATGCATTGTTGCAGCTCAGGTATGCCATTTTCCCTAACCATGGTTACCATAATCCCAAATATGAATTAATTAACCTTCAAGGTTCAAATCCAATTTTCACTGGTTTTTTGGCTTTAGCCCCAAGGCCACGTGTCCAGTGTTAGTTGTATTTTATCTTATCCCATTTGCTAGCAGGATATTGAGTGGGTCCTTTGAGTTTTCTGGTAATAGGTTCTCACGGTTAAATAATAATGTAGGGACTTGGGTTGGCTATAGGGGCGACATTGACCGACTTGAAAAAGGCAACGACTTTGGCTTCTGTAACGGTAATGGCTTTTATGTTGGCTGGTGGGTATTTTGTGAAGGTAAGACAAATATTAAAAATAAAAATAATCAAAAAATAAAAATTAATGGACTAGGTGGTGTTATGTCTGCATGCAGGATGTTCCTATATTCATAGCGTGGTTACGTTACTTGTCGTTTAATTATCACACGTACAGATTACTTTTGAAAGTGCAATATGAAAACATTAGTCCTGTAATTGATGGAATAAAACTAGACAGTGGTTTGAAGGAAGCTACTGCACTCGGGATTATGGTTTTCGGTTACCGTCTTCTGGCATACTTATCTTTGAGGAGGATGAATATTGGTTGACTTTTGATGGCCAACTGATTTATATAAATTTTCCAATCATACCAAAGGAAGGCTGAAGTTGTCACAATATCTGGAAGAAGAATTTCAGACATTTGGTATGAATTTGTGAGATCACAGTCCAGAAACGTGTAACATAATTGTAACAAAGTCAAATCATGGATATAAATGTTGTTGATTTTCATAAATGAGATTAAGAAGATTAATCTATGTATGGACTTTTAAGGATGGTAAAAACAAGATCCACCAAGGCATATAAACTTCAAAGACATATTGATGTTTTTAAATAGGGTAAATTGCGGTTTTCAAGCCTGTGGCTTGTTCGAATCTGCGGTTTTATTTCAACAGTTTTAAATCCGTGATATTCGTCCCTTTGGTTTCATTTCACTTGCAAGTAAACCCGACCCCACTAACCCCGTTAAGTCTGATGGGTTAAACCCATCAGCGTGCCCCTCACGTTTTTTCGCCCCAAATAAACCCCAACCCTAATTCGCAAGCCCCTTGTTTGATGGACTGAGGTGTATTTGGGGAAAAAAGGACATAATTGTCCCTTACGTGAGGGGCATGCTGATGGGTTTAACGATCAGACTTAACGAGGTTAGTGGAGTCGGGTTTAATTGCAAGTGAAATGAAACCAAGGGATGAAAATCGCAGATTTACAACTATTGGACTAAAATCGCGGATTTAGACAAACCACAAGAACGAAAACCGTAGTTTACTCTTTTAAATATCTACATAATTTCTTTTAATATTATTATGTACATTTTCATTTTAGTTATTACAAATTAAGATATATTAGTTTATATCTTTAGTTATCATAATTATTATTTGCAACGAATAATTGATCGATGTCGAAAGGTCAATCAAAAACATTTATAAATTACCTTTATTAGCTAGGACAAGTAAGGTGTCGAATCCACAGGGAATCAGTGGAAAATGCTACTATAGTTCATTGTTCACTAATTAATTAAACTAGACAGACAAATGATACAAGCGGTTTGGAAATTAATTTGGTTGTAAAATAATTTAAGAAAACAGTGACTACACTTCAGGTTCGGGATATGCAATAAACTGACTGACAATAATTTATACAAGTCGGGAAATCACATAGACATGATTTGTTATTAGAATAGATAAATGATTACTAGACACAATAGTTTGGTTATGATGATTCACATAACTTAATCCTAAGAATTGACACAACTGAACACGGTCTATCTAATTACCAGTTCATTAATATAAAACTTAGCATCTATCAATAATTAATGGTAAACGGTTCAACGACGATAAGAACTTATTCTTAAATGTTGATGAACACAAACCAAATAATTGATGATAAACGAAAGTCCGAGAAACACAACTGTTTAATCAGTTCCAATAAACATGTAGATTTAATCAACCAAAAGATTAATCAAAATTAAATTCCAAATACATGTAATATTCATAAAAATAATCAGTTCATATGCAAAACCCTACACCTAAAGTGATCACGAGTGGTTTAGCCTTGCCTCTTCATCATAATTAACTTGATTATGGATTGAAATGATGAAATCATGGAAGAATTGATGATTGGAAGGTGTTAGGATGGTGAAGAATGGCCCCAAAATCGTCCAAAGGGGCTAGGGTATGAAGCATAGCCGTCATGGGGTTAAACCGGACTTAAATAGTAGTCAAAAACCTCAAAATTACAATTTTCCGCCGAGGCGACCATACCCTACGGTTACGATGATTGCCCCCACCATACTGTTTTGCCCATAACTTCTTCGTTATAGCTCGGTTTTACGCTCTGTTTTCGGCCACGTCTTCGTCTTCAAATTCTCTATCACCCCACATAATAAAATCCTCATTTTCACTCCATCTCAAATACTCCAATTTAGCTCCTTTAAGCTCCACTCACCTGTAAACGTAAAACCGCTCAAAGTAATTGTGTCCAAGACATATAAACGCACAAAACACACAATATAACTCAGTTAACACACATTATTTCACCCACACATTAATAATATTAATAGATATAGATATATATATATATCCTTAATCCTAAAGAATATATTCAATAAACATCATGATATAGGGATGACATTGCTACATAGAAAATTTATTATAAATATAGATATGTAAGTTTATACAATACTTGATAATGCTCGATTAACGCGTGATCATTTCCAAACACTCATTTACATGTATACAACATCCTTACAAGAATTAAGTTACCGATATCATACCTTTAACAAGGCATGCACATCCTTAATCATACATATTTCTTTTAACCCTTCCTCATTGGTTAGGAGACACTTCTTCACACTTTAGTTATCACACCTTAATCGTTCGTTCACAAAAGAGAGAACAAACGTAAGAAATGTTCGACCTCAAAATCACGTACTAAACGTTGATGTTAGAACTTAATTAATAATTTAAATATTCTTGGGTAATAGAATTTCTAAAGCGTGTGACCTCAAATGAAGTCTCCATTAGACTTTCTTTATCACCAACCCAATGTTTGGGTTGTGCACTAGAAGACAAAAGAAAATAATATTAAAAATTGAGAAAGCCTTATGGCCCGGTTGAGAATACAATTTGGGTCACAACCCACATGTTATTTAAGCATTCATTTTTTCTTTTAAACAATTTCTTTTTTTTCTTTTAAACAATTTCTTTTCTATATGCAGGTAGAAGCAGTAAACCAACGATTATTTTAGAAGCTGTTGCATCATATGACTTATGGATATGGTATGCATTCTTTGGAACACTAGGTTCGTGCAATGACATTAATGTCCTTCAACGATCTCCTATTTTTGCTGATGTATTGTCTGGTCGAGCACCAAATGTGAGTTACGCGTGAATGGCCGAGAATATAATAGGACATATTATCTCACTGATGGCATATATCCTTCATGGGTAGCCTTTGTCAAGTCAATAACTTCTCCACTACTTCGAAAACATAAGTTATTTGCTCAATATCAAGAGTCTGCTAGAAAAGATGTTGAACGTGCATTTGGAGTTCTACAGGCTCGGTTTGCATTTCTTCGACATCCATGTCTTGTGTGGAACAAGGATCTGATGGGAAAAATTATGATTGCATGTATAATCATCCATAATATGATAGTTGAGGATGAACGAGATACATACCTTCACTATTATGATCCATCTGAATTTCTTAATGATAGGCCTACAAATCAGCAACGAAAAAACTCTACTGAAGACGATGAACAACCTTTCCAATACTCTACCGAACGAATTGCAAACTTATCAAGTTATATGACCAACAGAGCACAACTTCACAATAGAGAGTCTCATAATGCTCTAAAAACGATTTGATTGAGCATATATGGCAAAAATTTCACCTTGATGAATAATTATGTTGTTTCCATATTATGTACTTGTAATTTTAAATTCAGTGTTATGCTTGTAACTTGAATTATCTTTTTAATATATGTTTAATTAACGTAGATTTTTTAATACTTTTTATACTTAAAATAATACAATTTAAAAAATAAACATTTTTTTTAATTTCAATAAATTTTATAGAATAAATTAAAACTTAAATAAGATATATGTATTAAAATAATTGGGTTGTGTTGGGTTGTGAATGCAAATGAAAAATTAGGTTAGGTTGGGTTGTGTATGTGAAAGAGAGAGAAATTAATTTTTTATTAAAATGTTGGGTTGGGTTGGGTTGGGTTGGGTTGGGTTGTTGATAAAAATAGTCTTAGGGTATTTGAGGACAACACTATTAGTCTCTCATGCATTAAATGAACAATATTAATTGGTACGTTAGGACGAATATCACAAATTAACGTGATTAGTCATTCATCATGTCTAAGATGGTGGAAAACGTTTTCGATGATGATGAGTCCTTTGTGGATGTGGCATGTTACACAACTTTTATCATTGAGTCCCACCAATATATATTTTTTTTGTATTAAACAGTTTTAGAAGGGAAGTCGACATAAAATGGTCATGCCCCAGCTAGTATGGATGCGTATTCCCATCTTTCTACTCGGATTCGAACTCCAGTACTCCACCCCTTTTTCTTTCTTTCTTTCATTTTTTTTGTTTTTTGTTTCGCCAATGTCTGTCTACTAAACTTAAATTATCTTTCCTTTATATTTCAGGTTTATTTGTTCGCATCCTTTTATCTGTATAATGTTTCCGACCAAATACTCGCTAACGATGAGCAAACACCGAAACGGGTACCATGATGTGTATCAAACTGGATTTAGATATCTTGTACTAGAATAGGTTGAAGGATATCAAAAGAGATAGATATTAGATTTTCAGACTTCCATTTCATAATTCACTCGTACGAAACCTAAACTCCTTAAAAAAGGGTTACAAGAATAAGAAATTAGGAACTAAACACTAAAAGAGTAAACGTGAGAAACATGGATAAAACCATAACCGAAAAGGGAATTTAGAAGAAGCACATATCACAATACGAATTCAGTACTAATTTCTTAAGGTTTCGATATTAATACGGTACCATAATCTTGCTTTCAAATTTCAATACCGATATTGAAGAGGTAGGTCCCAGCAGAGCCCAGTTGGACCCGCAAGACTCACCTTAAACAGGGACGTCTGCGCAGAGACCAACTGGATCCGCAGAACCAACCATGCTCAGAGACGTGACGTCCTTACGCGCAGTACGCAAGCTGGTCCCGCAGGAAATGCCTCCCAATGGTGAAGGACTCCGCCTGTCCCCGCAGCCTCGGATACAAGCCATTAGGGAAGGCCACCCGCGCAGCATGGCTACACGCACAAGGCACTTAGCTCTCGATCATTCAGTGTCACCTGAAGGAATGAGCCAAGCCGGGAGCAATCCCACACAGAGGCGGGAGGGGGAATACTCCCACCCAAATAAGCCAGTCCGTATACTGAAGGATCTTTTACTGTACCTGACGAGGTATGGGCGAAAGATCTGATCAGAGATACGACAGCTCACTGATACAGTATGGCGAGCAGCATGCTCCTGTACTGTATCACTATTAGCCGCTGCCTACTCACCAACTACTGTCATACCACGTGCGTAGCCGGCAGTTGGTGGAAAGGGAATAGTACACAGCAGGCCTGGTCACTATCAGCCGCTGCCTACCCACCAACTACCAGCAGGGCACGTGCGTAGGCTACTGTTGATGAACAGGAACACTGTAGCAGCCGGCCATACCTCCTTGGAAACCTACCTTCGGCTATAAATACCCCAAATGGTATGATCATCTCAACATTACATTATCTTATATCATCAGAATATACCTGATATCTGCTCTAGCAATCTCTTAATATACTTTTATATTTAAAGAGCAATCTAGTCTGATTCTCACGCCGGAGGGTGGTCACAAGGAGGAACCCCCCCCCCCTTCTCAGTGACGAGCTCACGGTGTCTGTTTTGCAGGTTATCAGAAGAACCATCTTCCAAGGGTCTAACCCCTCGTGGGAAACAGCTATCCAACCCCCAGGTTACCAGTAATCTGTCCGGGGTCCGGTTAGTGTTTCTTCATTGGCGCCATCCGTGCATAAAGCTAGAACTACAATTTTCTCCAGTTTTTTCAAACTTTTACAAAGATGGTTAGAGAAATTCCGGTAACCACAACCCCAGCTACTGGGGGGAATACCGGCAACACAGTTTTTACGAACACTACCCCGGCTACCGAAGCCGGGGCAAGTGAAGTAAATTTTACGAACACTACCCCACTTACCAAAGCTGGGGCAAGTGCAGTAAATGACCGCCTACTGGGATCCACCGATACCCAGTTTGAGAAACGAAGACTCCCCCGCCAGACTCTCGATGAAGTTAAGGCATGGGCGGAGGCACGACAAAAGGAATTCCAGGCTGAGTTGGACGAACGCTTGCGTTCCGTGCAACAGGCCGACGAATTCGAATACTGGGAGGATGACTCGGAGGAATCCGACTCCGACGCGAACCCTCGCCATAGGGCAAAAGGGAAGCGTAAGGAAACGGAATCCCAACCGAAAAGGCATTTTGGACAAGCCTTCAAACCAAAAAGCACAGGTGGAAGTCCACGAGACTTCTCCAAAACGTTCAGACCAAACGTTGCGAATGCAGGAACGTCCAAGTTTGCAAGGGACATTGCGGAAGCAATCGCCCCAAAGAGTGCCAAACAAATGCCTAACATAGGCACATATGACGGTTTATCTGATCCAGACGATCATTTGAACAGGTTCATAGCGGGGGCAACCGTCAGCAATTGGACGGAACCCACGTGGTGCTACATGTTCCAAATGACGCTTGTTGGGGCTGCTAGAGCTTGGTTTGATCGTCTACCGGTCAACCACATCTACGACTGGGCAGACTTCCAACAGAAGTTTAGCCAACACTTCAGCCAACAACGGAAGTATACCAAGGAGCAATGGACAATCCTCAAATGCATACGAGAGGAAGATGAATCTCTGCCAAACTTCATCACTCGCTTCAACTCAAAGAAGCTAAGTTTGGGCAATATCAGCGAAGATCTTGTTCGCGCTGCCTTCATCCAGGGCGCACATGACCCAGAGCTCATCCGCACCCTAACGGGTAAAGATGGCATGCCATCCACATGGGATGGCATCATGACAGCAGCAAAACGCTATGCGGAAACGGAGAAGCAACTGGGTAAAGATCTCCCACAGAGCACAAACCTCTACACCCAGAGGACGAGAGAGGACAACGTCCTCACAGCCCGACTAAATAAAAAACGAAAGCTAGGCATTTGGCAGTCAAGGGTAAACTTTGACACCTCATCCGGCTTGCAACATCGGTTGGGCGGAAGGGATAATGTACAGCCGCACCGAAACTCCAGATGGACGCCACTCACCAAAAGCGTCACTGAGATATTCGCCACTGAAGAGCTCCCGTGGCCAAAGCCTCCAATAATCCGACATCGTCACGATGCTGATCGGAGCAAATACTGTGACTTTCACAAGACAAAGGGCCACAACACTGAAGAATGCATAGATGTAAAAGACATGGTCGAAGCATTTGTCAGAGATGGGACGCTCGCACACCTCGTGGCGCAATAAAGGCTGAGCAGGCGGATGCGTGTAGAACCCCAGCTGGGGAAAACGAAAAATTCCAGCTTCAACATTGAGACTACATGCTGCGTAAAGAACGAGATCCCGAACCAGGTGCGTATCGGCTCGATGGCGCTCCCATCCCAACATGGAAGGGAGCTCATTTACACAGTTTGCATGTAAATCAATTCCAATTTGTAAAGAAAAGGCCAAGAGCCACTTCTAATGGAAATGATTCTCTTTAGAACATCGAAGCTGATGATTTTACATTTATACTTTTCTGAACACTAATATGCCGGTTTTCACCGCATAATTACGTGAATTAATTGCGTGGGAAGGCGGTCCTACCCGCACGAACCCAATAACGTGACAAACCTTCACGCAGGTCAGTTGAAGGAGAGGTTCAGCACCCAAAAATGAAAGTGCAGGTCTATCCGCACGAATCATAATGGGGAAACTGAACAATAACCTATTGACAACCGCGCGTCGAACGGTTCAAAACTTATCCTCAAAGGATGAGGAAAACCTACACGCAGGTCAGATATAGGTTTAAAGTTAAGCCATCCTACTAAGTGCAAGTGACGGTCCTATCCGCACAATCACGAAAGAGGAAGCAAAACTTCACACCTATTATCAACCACGTTCAAAGGTTCACTTATCCTCAAAAGATGAGGAAAACCTACACGCAGGTCAGATATAGGTTTAAAGTTAAGCCATCCTACTAAGTGCAAGTGACGGTCCTATCCGCACAATCACGAAAGAGGAAGCGAAACTTTAATCCATTATCAACCACGTTCAAAGGTTAACTTATCATAATGCCTTAGAAATTTCGAAGAAAGATAAGGAAAACCTACACGCAGGTCAGATGAAGGTTAAAGTTTAGCCATCCTACCAAGTGCAAGTGACGGTTCTACCCGCACAATCACGAAGGAGGAAGCGAAACTTTAACCCATTATCAACCACGTTCAAAGGTTAACTTATTCTAAACACTTGGAAAATTGCTAATTTAAACTAAGTATGCAAGTCATAAGTTTATAAAGCAAGGAACCCAGAGAAGGAAATAACAATCTTAGCAAAAAGATTAATATTCCAAATAATATATTACAAGAATGGCCGGGTAACTACCCGCCTAAAAGAATAAAACTATACAAGTCTATCTTAGCAATGGGAAGGGATCTTCAGGATCAAGCTTCAGGGCCGCTTCCACTTGGACCCGCTCCGTCAGAAGAACGGGGTGGTTCGAGGAACGCTTTGAGGACAGCTAACCCATCATCAGCAACAGCTACTTCGTCCACCTTTTCCACCACTGGATGCGGGAAGGCGGCGTATTGGTTCAATGCTTGGTCATAAATGGCTTCGGTATCCACATCGAACAAAGGGAAGTTGGAAGGCGGGACGCCTTTCTCAACAAACCCTAGACCAAGCAGGAAGCCGGCCTTTTCCCCATCCTCATGAGAAGCGTTGAGGGCTGCGCTCATAGCATCATCGTAAGAGGTCTCTGAAAAGACCCGACGCACAACCTACAAAGAAAAAATACAAGTATTAGAACCTTTTCTTACAAAAGAAAAGCGTGAAGATAAAGCTAAACATACCTGAGGCAACGCTTCTCGAAGAAGCCATTGGAGGGCAGCTTGAGCTTCGTTATGGGCGCGTTCGGCTTCGCTCTTGTTAAGGTTGGCAAGTAAAACTTCCTTTGCGGCAGCCTCTTCGACGCCCTTAAGCTTCTGCTCGGTGTGGTCAAGCACCCCCCTCTGGTCCAAGATTTCCTGGAGTTTCTTGGCATCTTCCATTGCCAAGGCATCATGAGCGCGTTGGAGAGACTCTAATTTGGCCTTGAGCTCCTCATTCTCCACACGCAAAGGCTCAGCAACGGCTTCAGCCTTGGCAGCCCTCTCGGTTGCGTTTCGCGCAGTCTCCCTGGCCAGCCGAAGCTGTTCATTCACAGCTTGGGCAGCCTTGGAACGGGCCTCGAGTCGCGCCTGAACTTCAACCTCGAGGGCCTTGAAGGCCTTCTCCTTGTCGGCGGCAGCTGCTGCCAGCTGTTGGTTCTCCTCCCGAAGAGCACGCGCCTCAGATACGTCCTTGGCGCGAGCTGCTTTCAACTTGTCGTTTTCACGACAAAGCAGCTCGACGCGCGGCTGCATCCGGGCCTGGAGAACCCGAAGCTCATTGGTTAGCCTACCCTCCTGGTAGCTAACCATGGCTTCCCCCAACGCACCCGGGGGGAGCAGCGTGGCGAGCCCAGTCCACGCACTCCACAGGTGTGCGAAGGGTTGTTCCTCGGCGGATGTTCCATCGTGGAACATACACTTCATTGGAATCCGACACTGCAAAAGAAACAAAAGCAGTAAGGAAAAGATAATAAAAAAAAACATAAGGGAAAAAGAAAGGAACCCTACGCACCTGTAGGGTCAATGACAGGCCGATAGCCGCCAAACCCATCACCTGAACCTAAAGAAAATCCATCCAACAGGTCAGGCAGACGGGAAGGTGGCAAAGATCGGCGGGAAGCCCTGCGCGTACCTGATGGTCCGGCCGTCGGTGCCGGTGGCGCGGGCATGGTGGCAGCCGCCGTGGTCGCCGTTGTGGTCGCCGCCGCGGTCGCCGCCTCGTCAGCAGCAGCAGTAACCGCCGGCTCCGTGAAGGATGCTGTAAATATCGCACTCACGGCCGACGGTGACGTCATCTCGGCCGGAACAGTTGGCTCAAAGGAACGAGCAACTGGACCAGCGGATGCAGGCGCAGGCGCCTGGGTCGACGCCTCAGGAAGGCTGACCGAGCCTACCGTCATTGGCGGGGAGGTACTCCCCTGCGCTTCACCCCGGAATGCGTCAACATCCACGCCTGCACAAAGAAGAAAGTGTTAAATTTATGAAGTGATAAATCTACAGACATTATGATTGTACTTACGGGTTTTCTTGACCCTGAACGTACGGACGGGCGGGGAGGAACCCGATGGAGCCGGCCTCTTGGTACCGGTCACCGTCTTCTTCGTTGGTTCTCCGGAGGTAACGGTCGTAGCCTCCGGAGCAGTGGTCTTCTCACCACCGGGCTTCCCCGCCACTTCTTCACTATCTGACTCCGAGTCAGATAGAACCACTGGATTAGCTGTGGAGGCCTTCTCCTTCCCCTTCACGCCGGCAGCAGCCTTCTTCTTCCGCACCAACGGAGGAGCATCTGAGGATTCCTCAGAAGAAGACGGGTCAGGAATTCCAGCAGCGGGTACAGCATTGAGGGATTGAGGAAAGAATATCGCCTTACCTGGCCGCCGGTGGCTCAGGATCTCGTGGCCCAGCGGATAGACCTCCACAAACCGATCCGCCGTTTGCTCCAGGATGGGCAACTCGCCCTCGTCCAGAGCACGAGTACCCATCCGCGCAGGACCGTCGGTTTCCCGCGGGTACAGAAGCGACTCCAAATCATTTCCCTCTGAAAGAAGAAACAGTTAGAAGACAAACGCGTATCAAAAAGAAAGACAAGACATACCATAGGGAATAGAGTTCAAACCGTATTCGAGAAGGATGGGAACCTGAGACGCATCCTTCCACACCCGGCTCATCCCTAACATGACCATCCCGGACTCCGCAAACCGGTAAACCGGAGATTGGATCCGGGATATCTTCGAAAACCATTCCGCCTCCTGGTAGTTGGGGGCGTGAAGGCTCGGTATCGCTTGGCCATTTTTAAACTTCATGGCAAGGGGGATGGCGCGGGCAGAAATGTAGAAGAATTCCTGCTTCCACGCGCGAAGACTGCGCTCGGTGTCGCAAATCTTCAGACCCTTAATACGGGTCGTCAAGGTGTACCACCCCTGGATGCACCTCCAGGTATAGAAGGTCATCAGGCGGTCCACATGGGGCTCGATGCCCAAAATCCGGCACACCCACTCAAAATGGCGAATCTTGGCGATCGCCATGGGGTGCAGCTCGGTCAAATGAACACCGTGCCTCTCAAGGACACGGTAAACAAATTTTGTCAATGGGAATCTAAGATTCCCATAGACAAAAAATGCAGCATAAACCCCGATCTTGCCTCTGGGGGCATCGTACACGGTCTGGTGGGATTCAGGAAACTCAGGCTCGAGATGATCGAGCATGAACTTCCTGACAACATACCGGTACTGATCGCCGGGCAGAGCACACTGGCACTCGCCAGCAGTACCCCTGTCGTCAGCTATAGCTTCAGCATCACGAGAAGACATCTTGCAGAGGAAGAAGAGAACGATTTCGAGAGAATGCTCGATTGAATAAAGGAGTATTTGCCGGAAATCGCCTTAAAGATGAAGAGAAGAGTGAAAAGTGTGAATTGCAAATAACCCTCTCCCCCTTTATATAGTAATCGCAATTAATGCGGTGAATTTAATGCGGAGGAGAGAGAAATCGAATGTGCAATGAAACTATGACACGTGGCAAAAAGCAAGCTGGCAACAGCTGTTGAAAGGACGTGTGCCAGTAATTTCGCGGCCACGCGCCCGAAAAATCGCGCCCACGCGCCTGAAAAAGCGACTGGAATGACCATGTTCTGTCACGTCACCATAACTTCCTGCACGTCCTGACACAGTCAGAAGAAACCGTCGCACGACGTTTCAGAGGTTTGGACTGTTCTGATCTTTTCACCAACTCTTCGAATTTCAAAATTCAAAATTCGAAAATTTAAAAAGTAAGCGGGAAAATACCCCTTTACCCCTTGGCAAACAAGTAACCGTAAGACGGCTGCGGGTACAGTGTAAAGGCAAAACCCTTCACATACCTAGCACCCGCAGGGAATTGAAGCCTAATAAACCTTGGCAAACAAGTAACCGTAAGACGGATGCGGGTACAGTGTAAAGGCAAAACCCTTCACATACCTAGCACCCGCAGGGAATTGAAGCCAAATAAACCTTGGCAAACAAGTAACCGTAAGACGGATGCGGGTACAGTGTAAAGGCAAAACCCTTCACATACCGAGCACCCGCAGAGAATTGAAGCCAAGTACCTCGGCAACCAAGTAACTATAAGACGGCCGCGGGTACAGTGTTCAGGCAAAACACTTCACATACCTAGCACCCGCAGGGAATTGACGCCAGGAATACCTTGGAAGTAAAGTAACCGTAAGACGAGCGCAGGTACAGTGTTAAGGCAAAACCCTTCACATACCTAGCGCTCCGCTGGGAATTGAAACCAAGAAGGATCTTCTGGGCAATGCTTGCGGAAACGGAAATAACATCCCCGCATAGCGGGAACGTCGAGAACTACGTTGTTTGAAGCTCCAGGATGGAATTGGTGGTCTTAACATAATTGATCACTATGTTCAAAACTACCAAAACCTCATGGAAAATCCATACAACTGGGACTCAATGCTCCTGACTTGCGAGGAGGTTACAGACCTACCCGCATCATACCCAAAGACCAAGCAGGAAACTCGGGCATTTCTGCAAGTGACAAGGACTTCCGCGGAAAGAATCCCCATGGAAAACCTTACAAAACCCTTTTCAAAACCCTTTGCTCAAGTCCAAAAGTTCACCTCACTTTATTAAACACTCATGAGAAGAACATTGGACTGGGGGGACTTGAAGAGGTAGGTCCCAGCAGAGCCCAGTTGGACCCGCAAGACTCACCTTAAACAGGGACGTCTGCGCAGAGACCAACTGGATCCGCAGAACCAACCATGCTCAGAGACGTGACGTCCTTACGCGCAGTACGCAAGCTGGTCCCGCAGGAAATGCCTCCCAATGGTGAAGGACTCCGCCTGTCCCCGCAGCCTCGGATACAAGCCATTAGGGAAGGCCACCCGCGCAGCATGGCTACACGCACAAGGCACTTAGCTCTCGATCATTCAGTGTCACCTGAAGGAATGAGCCAAGCCGGGAGCAATCCCGCACAGAGGCGGGAGGGGGAATACTCCCGCCCAAATAAGCCAGTCCGTATACTGAAGGATCTTTTACTGTACCTGACGAGGTATGGGCGAAAGATCTGATCAGAGATACGACAGCTCACTGATACAGTATGGCGAGCAGCATGCTCCTGTACTGTATCACTATTAGCCGCTGCCTACTCACCAACTACTGTCATACCACGTGCGTAGCCGGCAGTTGGTGGAAAGGGAATAGTA
Source organism: Bidens hawaiensis (assembly GCF_021521415.1). NCBI lineage: Eukaryota > Viridiplantae > Streptophyta > Magnoliopsida > Asterales > Asteraceae > Bidens > Bidens hawaiensis. Next base: position 58,643 of record NW_027505414.1, on the reverse strand, counting down.
CACAGCAGGCCTGGTCACTATCAGCCGCTGCCTACCCACCAACTACCAGCAGGGCACGTGCGTAGGCTACTGTTGATGAACAGGAACACTGTAGCAGCCGGCCATACCTCCTTGGAAACCTACCTTCGGCTATAAATACCCCAAATGGTATGATCATCTCAACATTACATTATCTTATATCATCAGAATATACCTGATATCTGCTCTAGCAATCTCTTAATATACTTTTATATTTAAAGAGCAATCTAGTCTGATTCTCACGCCGGAGGGTGGTCACAAGGAGGAACCCCCCCCCCCCCTTCTCAGTGACGAGCTCACGGTGTCTGTTTTGCAGGTTATCAGAATAACCATCTTCCAAGGGTCTAACCCCTCGTGGGAAACAGCTATCCAACCCCCAGGTTACCAGTAATCTGTCCGGGATCCGGTTAGTGTTTCTTCAGATATCAAATACTTAAGGATTTTCAGTATTAGTATTTTAGATACCGGTCACCAATCCCTACGTCCCCACTAACTTAACTACTTGTAAAGTCTAAAACTTGTCATTTTCCGTAGCAACAAAAACAGTAATAAAAAACTGTCTTGATGTGAAGTTGAAGGTTGAGAATTTATTCCATAATAATATAATCCATTCGTTCGTCACCTTCTTATTCATCACAAATCCTGATTTCAATTCTCAACTGGTAACAAATCTCTCTTATCTCACTCAAACATGCAATTTCAATTCACATCAAAACCTATTCATTTTGATGAGTGATTGCAGTTAGATGTTCAAATGAACGGATTTTAGGTTTAATTGTTTGTTTAATTATTATTATTTATTATTATTAACATTCGATTTCCGTCAGGGTAATAATAATAATAATAATAATAATAATAATAATAATAATAATAATAATAATAATAATAATAATAATAATGGATCGGCTCACGTGTTCTCCGCGCCTCATGATTGTTTCAGATCTGGATCATACAATGGTAAGTGTCCTGCTGCTGTAACTCAAACCACTTAAGAAGTTAGTTGTAGTAAATCAACGTTCGGTGAACTGTTCATTAAGGCTCGCTTATTTATCAAACGAAATGAGTGAACATAAATACATGTGTGGTTTGTTTATGCTAGTTCGTTCATTTAGGTTATGTTTAAATACGAATAGAAAATAATGTATTATTTGCGTTTTGTTTAGTTCGTTTTGTGTTTTGTATTTGTTTGTTTGTGTTTATTTAAATGTGGTCATTTATGTGTATTTGCGTTCCTTTACGTCTGTTATGTTTGTTCAATTATGATCGTGAATTGTTCGGCGGGAAGTTCGTTTACTTATTAAACGGTCCGAACATGAACGCATGCTTCATTCATTTATGTTTTTTTATTTACGATCGTTTAAATATTTCTAGAAAATAATTAAATATTATTTGTATATTATGTATGTTCGTTTGTTTACATTTATAGTTGTTTGCTTGTGACTTGTGTTCATTTATGTTTATTTGTGTTCCTTTACGTTTGCTCATATATGTTTGTTCAATTATGTTCGCGAACTGTTAGTTTAGATTTTTAACGGACGAACATAAACGATCACTAACATATTCAATTTTTAATGAACAAATATGAACACAAATATTTGTTCGATTAACTGTTCATGTTCATTTAAAGTTAAATGAACGAAGATGAACATGTCCTTGTTCATGTTCGTTTGGTTTGTTTACGGGCCTAAAAGTAGGTAATTTCATTAGTATGGTTATTGAATTACTATATATGCATCTATATATATAGACTAATGCATAAACTTACTAACACAAGTTTGTTAGTTAAAATAACAAAATGTTTTAAGTAACGCAAAAGTCAACCAAATAACTAACTCAATCAACACACTTATTAAACCTGCCTTGATGCATTTATCCTCAGGTTGATCATCATGATCCTGAGAATCTTTCTATGCTAAGGTTTAACGCGTTATGGGAGGCTAAATACCGGCATGATTCACTACTAGTGTTCTCGACTGGACGATCGCCTGTGCTGTACAAACAATGAAGGAAAGAGAAACCTATGTTAACACCTGACATAACGATTGTCTGTGGGAACGGAGATAACATATGGTAATGACATGGTTCCAGATGAAGGTTGGGTTGAGTTTCTAAATCAGAAATGGGATAAAAACATTGTGTCTGAAGAAACCAGCAAGTTTTCTGAACTCACTTTGCAGGTATAATTGTTTGTATCATACTGTCATGTTAGATATTTATTCACACTACTTCATTTGGTTTAATGTAATGTGCTTTTGTTTATGGTAATGCAGTCTGAAACAGAGCAAAGGCAACACAAAGCTAGTTTTCATGTTAAGAAAGAAAAGGCTCAGGAAGTAATGAAGACTCTTTCTGAACGTCTAGCAAACCGAGGGGTGAGAATTGAATTTTTCTTGTTAATCTGTAACTGTTAATGATAACAAGAAATGTTTAGTGGTATGCTTAATTAATGAAAAGGATGGTTCTTTGTAGATCTGTAAACGAACCGAAAGAGCACAAACGGGGCATGCTCGTGTTCGTTCATTTAACTTAAGCTGAACAAACGATCGAACATGAACCATTAAACGAACTAGGTTTCCTTGTTCATGTTCATTTGTTCAGAAAATGAACGTCTTTATGTTAGTTCGTTAATAGTATAAACGAACGGTTCAAGAATGTAAAGGAACATAAACGGATGAATATAAGTAAACATAGATGAGCGAATATAAGCAAATATAACTGAGCAAACACCAATTAAAGTAAACACGAATATCAATCTGTTGGGCCTAAAATTTAATAAAGCTGAACTAAATTGTAATGGGTGACATTTTAATTAATAGAACTAGACTAAATTGTAATGGGCCTAACAATTTAAATAATACATAAACAAACAAACATAACTAACGAACATAATTAACGTAAACGAACAAACATAAATGTATGCTCACGAACATAAATGAAGGAACAAGACATGTGTTCATGCTAGTTCGTTTAACTAAATGTACAAAGAATTTTGTTCATGTTTGTTTGTTTATTAAATAAATGAAGATAAACGAATTTCCCGCCGAACGATTCACTTTTAGTGAACATTCGGTCTGGTTACAGGCCTAGTTCTTTTTTTAATTCTCGTGTTGATTTAGTGATTTCTTTTTGGTTGCAGCTAGATGTGAAAATAATTTACAGTGGTGGGATGGATTTGGATGTATTACCTCTAGGTGCAGGTAAAGGTCAAGCTCTTGCTTATTTGCATAAAAAGTTGAAGGATGCGGGAAAATTACCAAAAAATACCCTTGCATGTGGAGATTCTGGGAATGATGCCGAGCTTTTTACGATTCCAGATGTGCATGGTGTCATTGTAGGTAACTCATTTCATTGATTTATAGAGTCAATTACTCGGATGGTCCCTGTGGTTACAAGTTTGGTCCTTGCGCATGAAAAATTACACATGCATTCTGCCGTTTCGAAAGCGTTAATGGTCCTTGGAGTGGATGAGCGTCAGCTTTTCCAGTTAAGTGCATGTGCGATGACTAAAATGCCCCTTAAGATAAAAATAAAAATAGAAGTAATGCATTTAATGGGCATTTTAGTCGTTTCACATGCACTTACCGGAAAAACTAACCCCCATATATTTCAAGGACCATTGGTGTAATTTTTCAAACTTAAGGACCAAACTTGCAGTATGTGCATACCAAAAGGACCATCCGAGTAATTAACTCTATAAATTATGTGCTGGTCAAAATGAGTTGACCATTAATGAACATGTTAACGAGTAGCAATGGTCTCCTTTATGCAGGTAAAGAATGCACAAGAAGAATTGCTTCAGTGGCACGCTGAAAATGCCAAAAATAACCCTAAGATCATTCATGCAACTGAAACATGTGCAGCCGGTATCATAGAAGCTATTGGTCACTTTAAATTAGGCCCAAATATTTCATCTAGAGACTTAAGCGATCTATCAGACTCAAAATTAGACCACTTTGACCCTGCGTATGAAGTAGTCAAATTTTACTTATTCTTCGAGAGATGGAGACGTTCAGAAGTCGAAAATACCGAAGCCTATTTGAACAACCTAAAATCTGTTTGTGTATGGTTATTTACCGTATTAACTTCTTTATTCAAGTTTTAAGAAAATAATTTGTTTTTTTTTTTCGCAGTCTCCTTCGGGTGTGTTTGTTCATCCATCAGGTGTTGAGAAATCTCTTCATGATTGCGTTGATAAATTAAAAGATTGTTGTGGGGACAAAAAAGGCAAACAATATCGCGTTTGGGTTGATCAAGTTTTCCCTTCACAGATTGATTCCAACACTTGGATTGTAAAGTTTAAGAAGTGGGAGCAAACTGGTAATTTATTATATGTTTGATTGATTAAAATTATATAATCTATTAGAAGACTAATACTTAATATGACCAAAAAATGCAGGTGAAGAGCAACAGGGTTGTTTTACCACAGTTATAGTTAGCTCAAAGGTAATTAAACAATCACTACCGACACACATTAGTGGTTAGTACGCCCTACATGTGGGGCCAGTGGCCCGCCTATAAAAAAATTTCTAACCAGTCAGTCTCCAACTCACAAGTTTATTGAAAAAAAGTTTAAAAAATAACTGTGATTTTAGTTAAACCATTACGCGTTTTTGAAGGGGAAAGTTAGCACATGTGGTCGCTTTTTGCGACTTTTAGTTAAATCCTACACACAGCCTTAGTATTGTTTATTGGTGTAACTTGTTTTTGTTGATCTTAGGGTGTTAAACCAACTGAAGGGCTCACTTGGGTTCATGTGCACCAGACATGGATCGAAGGCACGACACAAAATACTCGCAATGATTGGTTCTTTTAAGGTTGTATGCCGGGCCGGATACCTTGGATAAATAAGTTGCATTAAAATAAATGTAGAAAAATCTTTTTCATAACTCGGTTTTCTGTTATAGTTGACTCTTTATGAAGGTCTACTCTTTGCATATTGCTTAATTGAAAGAATATTGAAGGCAAGTTGATGTAGCTTTTAGAAAGTAGCATAGGCATATACTTAGAAGCTGCTTTAGCTTTTGGCTTTTGGAATTCTTTTTGGTCTTTTGAGTGATTCTATTAATGTGATTATGGTATGTGGAAAAGTATGGGTTGGTTCAATAGGTCAGCGGTCAACCGGCTGATTTTTAGTGAGGGTCAAATCACACATGTCAACGTGTTTTGTGTTTCTTTTCTTTGTGTGAAATATGAAAACTTTTAGGTAATCTTAGCCGGTAACACTTTGTTTATTCGGTGAAAACTGGTCTGATTGATAATATATAAACTTATAGTAACAAATGCACTTAAGGAATCCTAGAGGACAATCTTTAACAAACTAGTAATTGATATTTCCGCTGATATGGGACTGGATATGAGACATGGCCTCACAATGACTATAAAATTGAGATTGCTACTGCTCATTTCATTGCCATCGCTCATCTATATAAGCCATAACCGGAACTAGACAAAGCGGATCTAGAGAAATATTGACGAGGTCCCCTTAAAGTTGAACATCAAGGCAACGACCCTCATACACTCATGCACAAGGCAACAACTTTTGAACATCAATGATGAGACTACATGCTGATTCACAATGGTTTGTCCCCATTCACATACGCCTAAACATCATCATCGTCGTACTCTATAAATCTCACCAATAACAAATTTATGGTAGGGTCTGAGGAGGGTAAGGTGTAGTAGACAACCTTACCTCTACTCCGTAAGAGTAGAGAAGCTGTTTCCGGTGAGACCCGCGGCTGGATAGTAGTTTTGCATCAAGCTTTGGGCATAAGACACATAACACTCAACTATCGGGACACCGGCCGATTGGTCAATGTACCCTTGTCTTTCGGCTATCAACGCTACCACATGATGCTTGATTAACTTTCCGCCACTTTTAACGTTATTTTCATAAGATTAATCAAAATTAGTGCAGTTTCACTTTTGCCCACCCGAGGGTTGACACATACGCTTAAACAAATGTGTTAAAGTAAGAAGTGGGAGTGTCGTTTCAAACAATCAAACACTTCTTTTGCTGTACATTTTCAAGACATCACATGATATATATCTGAACCAGTCAAACACGAAGATCACCTCGTGTGTGATTCTATATTATGTATATCTGTTTCTTTCTTTTTAACGTCTATATTTTTGATTAAAATATAAAAGTTTGTACTCGTTTCATAAGCCGAACTGAGTAGAATCCAAAACAAAAGCAAACCAATCCATTATTTAATACCTTTCCGTCCCATTTGATTCTCGTTACATCCGATTCATTTAAAAATACATATAAATAGGACACAGATAAAAAAATGTTCCTAGACGGTTTATCCTTTCTGTAACTTTATCGAAATATCGCATCCAATTTGGACTCTACGAAACTCACTAATAAGCAAACACCCAGATTATAACTCAATTATTACATCCATGCCCTTTCTTCCTATAAAGCATACACTTTCACAAGTAACCGAGTTTCAGAGATTCATATGATCGACCCGAGCCGAATCAAAATAAGCGAGGGCTTGTTCATGCTTAGCTCATTTACAAACTGAACCAAGCCAAGCAACTCATTCACAAACCGAGTCAAAGGATAGAGTCCAAAGACTTAAAAAAACTCGAAGAAGAGCGACAAGTTCTCCAACAAACAACAGGAGAAGCAGACCGAGCTAAATTTGAAAGCCATCAAATTCTTTTTTCAAGCATTACTTATTTCCCTTTAAAATGTTCTATAAGAAACAAGTTTGAATTCGAATATATTATGCATGGAAACAAATAACTTAGTAGGTTTATACAAATTTGTATCAGAAAGAAGTTTAAAGTTGGTTATAGACTTATAGTGCATATGAAAACAGACTTTAGTATCTTGAAAAATTGAAGCGAGCAAATGAACTATGAAACCGAACCAAGCGTATCTTTGCTCGCGCTTGGCTCGTTTTCAAACTGAGCCAAAATCGAACGTGCATTTCTCGAGCAATCAACAAGCAACAAGCGATTCAGACGTCTCTACTCATGCCTTTGTCCTTGGTGCCCCTTCGTCACAGTGTTTGGTGCCGCTCTAGGCTAACTAGACAAGTGATGTCACGTCATTACACACGGTCCAAGAAACGTTTATGAAACTTCAAATTACTAAAAAGGGTATTTTGGGTATTTTCTATTTTTAAAAAAATAGCATCCAATTTGGACTCTACAAAGTACGAAACGCCCTAATAAACACCCTAATAATAACTCCATAATTACATCCATACCCCTTCTTCTAATATTCCAATAACCCCATAAATATTTCCAACTTCACATGTAACCAAGTTTCAGAGTCAATTGGTTATTTAATATTTATCACCGGATACATCAATCTCGCCGGAATCCTTCAATTCCATGAAAACCCACAACTCTCTGGCCATTTAAAACACCAATTTCATCAATCAAACATCAAATCACTGATTTGAACAACTGGGTCATCATCAATTCACCATGCCAATTCAAAAAATAGTAATCCGTCAATACTCAATCGACCAACCGCACCCATTACTCGAAGCAACCCACTCATCAAAAACCCGGTTCGCAGAGTTCGCCGGCGGCACAACGGCGGAGTGTGCGGTGGTGTGCTGCTGTATTCCGTTATCGTTGGTTAACTTATTTGTGCTAGCGGTGTACGGTGTTCCGGTAGGGTTGAGAAGGCGTTGAGGAAGAAACGACGTCGTAAGATGTTGAAGAATGGGTTGTTGATTGACGGTGGTGCTGACGTGGACGGAGCGGAGTTGTTGATTCGATATGATGCGGCGGAGATGGTGATTGGTGCGCCGGTGAGTGTTGATAGGGAGGTGGAGGAGTTGGAGAATGAGATGTGGGACCGGTTTTACGGGACGGGGTTTTGGAGAAGCGTGTCGCAACGAGTGGATTAAATTGGGATGAGATTGGTATCGTACCTGTATTGGAAATACCGATACTGAATTACATAAAAAGTAGGTATTTATCGGTGAGGTAATGATTCAATGGTATCGGGTATCGAATACACTGGCACCGAATTTGAAGAAAAGTGAATACCACGGTTGCATCGGGTTGACCGGGGAGCTGTGAGTTCACGGCTTAGTCAAGGAGTGTTTAGGCGTAATCGATCTAGGCTGGGAGTACTTGGAGATTCCTCATTGAATACTCTAGATTGCCTAAACTGATTTTTACAAAACATTGGGTACTAGTACTTGATATCATGGTTGTAGTATTGATAGGCGCACCCAAGTCAGTTGACTAGGGAGTTGCAAGAACTCAGCCTAGTTAAGGAGTGCTTGGGAATTACTCGCATAACACTCAGCCTAGACAAGGAGTACCTAAGGATTACTCGTTGAGTACTCGGGTGTCTAAACCGATTTTTACAACACAATGGGTACTAGTACTTGGTACCAAAAACTTATCACTAATACGGAATGACACGTTGGGTTAATGATGATTTGTGCACATGTGACTTGTATGGTACGAGTCAGGACTGCATGATGAGAAGTTATTGAAGCGACATTTTTTTGTATACAAGTGGGATTTTGTTTTAGTGGTTAAACATTTGTTTTATGATAAGTGATTTTTGTCTTTGTTAAAACTGATGAAATGAAAAGATTGAAGGAATTACGTTTCGAATTGAGTAACTTATTATTATGTTTTCAAATCATTAATAATCACGGCTCTTAAATGCAAAAGTTATTTAAATTCAGTTTCAAGTTCAATATAATTTTGATTTTCAACTTAAATGAAAAGATAAAGAGTCTTAGTTTGTCCAACATTTCCATCACGGACCGGTCATTTTCAAATCTCCTCAACTAGGATGCCGGCGACCAAAGCCCCGGTGAACGGCGGCTGTAACTATAACGGCGGGAGCTCCGCTAAATGTTCCGGTCGGTGGAGCGACTCTCGGACATATTTTCAATGTCCCTTGGAGCCCATTGATAATTTAGGTCCTGTAGATAATAGCACAACATTCTCTGTTCATAGATTTACGCATGCCTTTATATAGTTAGATACAAAAGTGTCTATTTTTGAAACCGGAATTAAAGTAGTAGATCTGGTTTGACTGCTTTTGAAACATATGTGAATTGATAACTTTGAACCGCACCTATTAGATTTTTAAAAGTTGTAAATTAATAGATTTATAAAAACGGAACATTTTACGTTTTAAAAATTCAGAAAAAAACTATCAACACGAAATTGATTTAAGTTGACAATCCATACATATCAGACAGTTCACAACGTTGCATGTAGGAATGGCAATGCCACCTTGTACTACACCCAACTACGTATGTCTTTGTTCTCTTGGGTTGAAACTAGTCTTAATAGTTTTATAATTACAGAATCTCTATACGTGAAAACAGAAAAATGTTTGTTTATTGTGGTGGCCGGTCAGGTTTACTACCCATATTTGAGGTTTTCCGGTTTAAAAAGTGACCCGACAGGAAACCAATAATACAAACGTTTTAATTAACAAAACAATCGATAAATAATACATATTATTAATATTAGTAATCTCTAGGATGAGAAGGTTGAATAGATCGACCAATGACTATGTTTATTGTTTTTTAGTCATTTGACCAAGATGTAACTTTCATTAGGAACGTGGGTTAGTGGGTACAACTACATCCACATCTGTTACAACTCAGCACATCCAGAAGTCGATTAACATTGATTTAATATGTGAAAGCGGTTGTATGATGCAATTTGACATGTACTTAAGAATTTATGAGCGTGTTTTTTCCTAACAACCTGTAAATAGTTCATAGTTGTAATATAATATGTAATCTGAACATGTATTTTGTCATACTTTAAATTTTAATAAGAGTTAAAGTTAAGAAACCTATTTAGAATAATATAAAAAAATATATTGTAGGATTAAAAAATATACTATAATAAAAGTTGTATCACTCTTCAATCTGGCAAGATAGAGGGAACCATCTACATCTTGCAATGGAGGCTCAAGAGTTGTGGGATTGTTTGCTATTTCTACCGGGTATCAGTTTGGCTCAAACAAGTGACAAATGGAGATCGCGCTTAATGGTCAATTCACAACTAAATCGAAGATTAACCTAGTTGGGTGGAAACTGGAGAAAGGAAGAATTTCAACATCGGTCGTACTTGATTTATTGAAGGAGGATTCTAGAATAAAATAAATGGTTGCCATTATGTGAGGATGCAAAATAGCCGGTGGAACATCTACTATTGTCATGCTACATGGCCTCGATCGCAGTGGCAGAGCCATAAATTATTTTCTATGGGTTCGGAATTTTCAATCCTTGGATTTGTTAACGGCCTCCTTTAAGACGGGTGCCGCGAATGAGTACTAAAAAATGAGCCCTTATATAATTTTTTTTTCATAGATTGATGAAAGTTGTGATAACAATACGCAAACACAAAGCTATTGTAGCAATAAACAAAAAGAAAACAAAGTTAAACAATAAACAGAACAAAGTTAACGAATAATTAAGGGTGTCCTATAGTCGAATGTTAACGAAACCGAACCAATAACTAGCAATAACAAAAAGTAATAATCATTGTCTAGAATTTATCACGGTTGTGGTTAACTAATAAAAAAAATAAAGCTTCATTGCAAAATCGCTTCTCTGCCCCTGCGGGGATGGAGCGACAGAAGTTTTGAGAATTCAAGAGAAGGTCACGGCGAGACGAGCCGTTTATCATTACGATAGGTGTCAAGTGGAAGTGCAGTGATGTATGCAGCTGAGGGATCCTAACAGACCGGTAGACTTGAACCTTGTTCCTACATGACCCGATCAATTCGATCGGGCACTCGCCATCTATTTTCATTGTTCAACTATTTGACAACATGAAAAACCAAAAGCTCTGCCCTCCCCCTCTATCTATCCAAGGGATGGAAGGGCAGAGTCCTTTGGTGTCCCTCCCAGTCAAGAATTGGGGCCTCGCAGAGCAAGTACAAGTATTAGTAGCATAACAAAAACGCGTTCCTCGTCATTAATATGTTTGCTCGCAGCAATTGTGGCCTCTCGGTAGAATCGATGACTGCATCTTTGATGCACTGCTAGTACTAGTACATCTGAGAATTCTTAATTGGATAGTTGTAAATAGCCCAAGGGCTATGGAACAAAGGAGTATCCCAGACCTACACCGGGGTGTTGACGGCGATTTTCTCATGAAACGAAATGATCTATAAGAAATAAGAAAAATTATAAAATTGCATTAAACTATTAAATTAAATTATATGTATGCCATGCAACGTGCTATCAGTTTAGTTTGCTATGTTATACTCTTTTTTTGTTAAATACCAATAAATAAAAGAAATCAATTTAAGCTGTAGGTTTTGACTTTTGGCAATGGACATTTATTCTTCTTCAACACGTTCTGATCTTTTTTAAAATCAGAGTTACAAGTTATTGAAAAAACAGAAAACACCACTATAGCTATATATCTTTAATGTTTTTTTTTTCTTTTCAATTTAAAATTTAATGGGTTCGGTCACTAGAAAAGAATAGATATGCTGTACTATAGTTTCTATATAAAACCAAAAATAGACCGGGTTCGGACAAACCTCTAACTCCTCCAGTGCTCGATCGTATGGCAATTTGTAAGTACCTGGTGTGGTATTTCCGATGTTGCTTTCGAGGTCCAAGACCTCTTTAAGCTCTATTGTAAATATATAATATTGGTGTCAATAATAAAAAAAGAAAGCAATTCAAGTGATGATCCTTATATCATATTGGTACTTATGAAAGGCAAGAATATGGCTATATTCAATCATAAAAGCGTCCTGGTCAATGAAATCGAGTAAAATATCTTAAGACTCAGAGCATTCTCATCCCACCTTCTATCCCTAAACCAAAAATTACACTAAAACTCACTTTCTCTCTTTATTTCAATTAAATAATACTTTTTATACCTTTTATCATTACATTTTCTCTTTCATTCACTCATAACCACTTTCAAAATATATTAAAAAATTATAGGGAGTGAACAGTAGCTTTTCAAATATACAGAAAAATAACTACCTTTTTTAAAATATAAAAAATCTTCACTCACAACACCCTGAATCACTTTTCAAATTATAAAAACACATCTCACATTAAACGAGGGGTTGAATAAGAATGCTCTCACTTTCTTGAAGGGTCGAAGCGGAAAACAGGAAGGCGTGGGACCCACCCCCATGGAAGCATCTTGCTTGTCTAATTGCTGATTTAGTATTAATAAAATTGGCCGTTTGAGAAAACACATAACACGTCAATAAATACACGATCATAATATTCCATTTCATAGTTTAGTTGTTTTTGACGAAAATGTCTAGCAATGAGCTGAAGTTTCTAACGTTGGTTGTTTTGACCTATAAATATATCCATACCCAATTGTCAATTAAGATTTACATATTTGATTTTTTTTCTTCAAAATATTTCCAGAACTCCATCGTCATGACTCATTAGTCGATAAGATTGGTTATTATACATATATATACTAGATTTTATCTCCCGTATTACGGGAGCGGTTTTACATTATTCGTTTTTAATATTTGTGTCACAAATAAATTATATGCTATAATCCGGTTTAAAAGCTATCTGGGTTTGGTGATACCCATTACCCTTTTATTTTCTTTATTATAAAATCGTTTCTTAATTATAAATAATATCTTTTTTTTTAAATAAAATAGGATATTAATTTTTAGTATATCCCTATTCTATAAGATTTTTATATCAAATATTTTATGAGATTAGTTTTTAATATAATGAGATGTTATAACTCGTTTAAGAGCTATCTGGGTTTGGTGAGGCCTTTACCCGTGAATTCGGGTCGAATGCGTGAGAAACCTTGATTTACAAATAAAACAATCTGATGGCTTGAGAGAATGGTTGTTTTATATTTTTAGTTTTTTAATATTTATTTTTTGGATTTTATGTTTCTTTATTGTAAGAAAGTTAATAATATACTTAGGGTTGAATGATTAAAGAGTTTCATAATAAATGATATGTTATAACCCGTTTAAAAGCTATCTGGATTTGGTGACCCATGACCGCTTATGTTTTTTACCATAAAATTGTTTATTAATTATAAATAATATCCTTTTCTTTTTAATTTGGATGTTAAATTTTAGTATATCCTTAGTTTATAGGATTTTCATATCAAATAATTGGTAAGATTAAATTTTAATGAGACGTTATAACCCGTTTAAGAGTTATCTGTTTTTGGTAAGACCCATATCCATGAATTTGGGTTAAATCAATGAAATGCCTCCATTTAAAAATCAAGCAATCTGGTGGCTTCCATAAAAGGGGGGAGCGACCACATCGCGACACGTAAGATTTTAGAGTTTTCGTTTATATATATATATATATATATATATATATGGTAAGGATATTATGAAAACCCACCTTAGATATAAACTCTGGAAACTCAATGCCATCCATTGATGAATCTAATGAACGGTTGTTATTAATTCAACCTCAATCAAGTTTATCAAACCATTAAAATATTAAAGAAAGGACAAAAAGGGTTGTTTAATAATTTGACCATTTATCTTTGAAATCACATGACTACATTGCAAAGGCGTCAAATCAACCTCTTCACATTTTAAATTTCACTTTTTATTTAAAATTATTGTCAAAACTTTTTCACCTTCTTTATGTATCATGTTTTTATTTAAAAACATTTAAAACATTGAGTGAGATTAATACACCGATTTAGAGGAATATAAAAAGTGGCACAACTTTCTAACACGGGCTCATATTTATTAAGTAACAAATTAAAACGTTTTATTCTTTAAAATTTTTTAGATTAACAAATATTTGAAGGTAATAATATTTACGTCGTTCAAAATAAGGGTAATAATAGGGTAAGGTTAAAATGAAAACCCACTTGAGTTATGAAAACTCTAGAAACTTATTCTCAGTCACATGTTTTTAATTAAAGTTTAAATCTTGTGGTCCACAATTAAAGTGAATAAAAAATGTAAATATAAATATAACATTTTCTCTCTCCTGAAAACATATATAAAAATTAGTAAAAGTGTAACATCCCAACCCGGAACAGGCTGACGTGTCGCTATTACAGATATCAAATCAATGCCACAATCCAAATTACAATAAATTAAAGCAACCTAAGTCACATTATTAAACCAAAAATAATTAACTTTTTTTTTTAAATCTTGAACTTTCTTTAGTCTCTCTCATCACTAACTCCCCCGAGTCCTGGATTACCTGTAAACAAATAAGAAAAACACAACAAAGAAAATACGGCTGAGCCAAAAATTGCCCGGTAACGGAAAGAACTATAGTAATAATGACAAGACGAATGAACGGAAGCAAGGTAATAACAAAATTTATCTTCCCAAAATAAGTATGATACCGAAATCTGATACTTTTAGAACATATAACAATATAATACTAGAACAAAAACCGATACTAAACATATAACGGTGACTGACTTACACGACAATTGATGTTACAAAAAAATAAGTCGCGTAATTAAAGGAGTACACAGAGCCAAAACATATAACATATAACGTGTGACATATAATGTGTAACATATAACTGAACTAGGATCGATCTATACGCCCCTAAACGGCAAAGTACTACCAAAGTACTAGTTAGACGCCGTGAGCTTTTAAAACACACTGTCACGAAAAGTACTACCATTGTACTATAGGTGTATGAAGTCTTACTATGAAATCAAAATTAAGAGTCAACATTGAAATCGAAATTAATAGGGTTGTTAAGCTAGTTTAATAGATAAAAAAAAAGTCACAAACCTTCATAATTCGATCTCATACACCTGTAGTACAATTACTGCATATCAATTCAGAACGGGAAGTTACCAACCATTGATTAGCAAAAATACTCCCCAACAGTCCGAATATGGGTCTAATCATTTGTCTCTGTACAAATGCCACTACCACCAACACCTATTATCTTCAATAATCACCAGATAAAGTTGTTGGGTCCAAACTAAGAACAACAAAACTAACAAAATCTATAGAGTAATTACCATGGTAGTGAGACTCCAACGAAGATCGGCACAGCAACCAAAAGGCAGGCGTGAGGAACCAAAGAAGCTAGAAATTCAAAACACATTCCATCAGAAAATTAAAACCCTAATTCAAAATATTACCCAAAGCAAAAGATCATTTGTTACCTCATAGTGTAGAGAAACAGCAGCATAAAAAAACCATAAATTGGAGCTTCAATGACAAATAAAATCCACATATTGACCTTTGATTAGAAACAGCAAGCCTCCGATTACAAAGAAGCGATGAGCTTTTGCAAAACCCTAAATGGGAATTCACATCAGCGTCTATGAAATGGGGGGACGAAACAAACGATTGGAAGCATCGTCTGATTTCATGAACATCATCGCAGAGCATTCTCATCCCAACTTACGTGCTTAAACCAAAAATTACACTAAAAATCACTGCATTTTCTCACTCTATTTCAATTAAATAATACTTTTTATAACTTTTATTATTAACTTTTCTCTTTACATCACTCACAACCACTCTTAAAATATATTAAAAATTTACAAATGATGAACAGTAACTTTTTAAATATACAGAAAAATCATTACTTTTTCTAAAATATAAAAACTCTTCACTCACAACATCCTGAATCATCTCTTTAAATTATAAAAACACTCCTCACACAAAATGAGGGGTTGGATGAGAATGCTCTAAGTAAGAGAGAGAGAGAGAGAGAGAGAGAGAGAGAGAGGGGGGGGGGGGGAGTATTTGAGGCTAGATTTGAAATTTGAATCCTTGGTTGACATGAGAGATTATTTAAGAAAAATTCATGGAAGGGTCATACATAGAGTTTAGCATATTGTAAACTCTTAATTTTCAACATTTACGCTTTCTCTCTCCAATATCTATTATATATAGTAATAGATATTAGAAGGTCTGTTCAAGTATTGTTGATTGTTTCGAAAAAAATGTGTTGTTCTGGATGCTTAAGCTGGCTCACGCCAGACCGTCTCAAAGCTATCATGTAAGAGGTAAGTCAGTTGATGGCGACGATATGGTGCGTATGTGCATCTTTGTCGTTCCCATCAGTCATTTACCAGAAATGCGTTTATACAAAAACAATTGGAAATCTAACGTTTGATTTAATAGAATTGTGTTTGTATTTTTTATGTTTTCTTTTATCCTTGTTTTGTGATGTTCGTGATTATGTATTTTCTTTCATATATTTTGTAGATTTTTGTTTGTACTTCTCGTGTAATTTTTGTTTTACTCCACTTGTATGCTATTCATAACTTGAAAGTTGAAACCGAACCAAACCGGTTCCCAAACCGAATCAAGCTGTCGGTTCGTATAGCGGTTTGTTATTTTTCAATAAAGCCGGTTTAAATTTGTTTCTCAAACCAGTTTCTACCAAAACGGTTCCCAAACTGAACCAAACCGTTGGCTATTATAGCGCTTTGGGTATTTCTCAATAAAATCAGTTTAAAACCTACCCGAACCAGTCTTGATCAGTTTGACTACTTCTATGCTTAAACCGGTTTCTAAACCGAACCGTTTGGTATATGTGAAAACCAAACTGGTTTAGTTTTTTAACCGGTTCGGTTTGTTAAAAACCCGGTTTTGTACACCACTAGACCAGTAGACCAGGGAACAAGAAGATATTACCTTTAACTTGGTCTTGTGCCCATTTGTATTTAATCCATATAAGAAGAATAGGTATATGAAAAATTAGCCCATTAAGGTTATCCCACTTGATTTGGACCCAACTACTTCCCTTTAGAAAATGGTTCTCTCAAATGAATGCTATGTCTAATTGTCTATGGAGTAGTGATGCCTTGATGCATATTAGAGGTGGGCAAATAAACCGGTTAATTGAACCGGTCGAAAATTAAACTGAAACCGAACCGGTTTGAAACCGATTATGTAGAAACCCGTTTAAAACCGATTGAAACCATAGGTTTGGAACCATTTTGCAATTTTCTTCACCAAAACCGGTTTCAAACCGGTTAACCGAACCGAAACCGATCAAAACCCGAACCGAAACCGATTATAAACAGGTTTTGACTTTTGTTGACCAAGCCGAACCGGTTTCAACCCAAACCGGTTTGTGCACCTCTAATGCACATAGTGGTTAACCGGTTTACAAAATACCGGTTAAAAACGAACGGTTTCTGGTTAACACGGTTAAAACTGATTTGGCCAAAAATAGGGTCGGTTTTTAACCGGTTTCCATTGGGTGAAAACCCGTACCATATCAAACCGGTCCGTGATTTAGGTCCGTGTATAAATCAGATCGGTTAAAAAAATTGTTTTTTATATAAAATTTGAAAAAATATTGAAAAATACAGAATAATTAAAAAAACAGTTAAAAATTTATTGTTTTTTTAATTGATTTTTAATACATTTCAATATTTTTATGATAAATATATCTTGTATATCTTTGTTTACCCCTTCTAAAAACATCGCTTAGCATGGTTCTAAAATATGAGCGAAATACTTTCAATGCATGTGTTACACGTCGTAATATACTATGTTAAAAGAATAAAGGGCTATATTGCTTCTTTTCAAGCTTGATGCATTGCATATATTATTAACTTAGTTATGCAAGACGCCAATGGTTTATTGCTCAGAATCTGGAATCCGATTACCAGATTTTTTACACCATAGACAACCGGCAGGATCATTATCGGTGTCGGATCAATGAGTTGCATGGGAGACGAATCCGGGCATGTTTTCATGGCTGGGTGATTCTCTCCAACCATCCGGACAGCGTCCTATGGTCTCTTTGGAACCCGCTCACATCTAAGTTGATACGTCTCCCACCTTTGAGTATTCATGAAAGAAAACACTCACAAGAATGTTGTTTGTCAGCTCCCCCAAATGACCATGGCTCGGTTTTCCTGTTAACAACAACCAAAAGTCCTAGCATTGTTTTATGTCGGCTAGACCGTAAAAGAAAGAGATTAAAGTGGACCAAAATATCGTATGCTAAACAGCTTAGGAGCATAAGTGGCGGTGAAGATTGTTTTCTACAATGTCCCACTTGTTGCAATGGTAAAGTATATGCCATGGCCCTCGGGTCTTATTTTACGTTTGTCATAGAGGTTGACATTGTGGTTAAAGAAAAAGAAGTTGTGATAAGTCTATTGCCATTCGTGGAAGTCCCTCGTACTTCTTACAATCGTTGTCCTCCCGTAGTAAATAGTTTTCGCAAGTTTCATTTCTTTTTGAAAGGATCATGTACAGACTTGTTTTACATTGGAGTTGCTTTTAATGAGGGAAATAGGATTGGCTATGTGTATTTGTTTAAACTGGATATTACTAGTATGATGTGGGAGGATATGCTAGACCTCAAAGAAGCCACATTTTTCCTAGAACTTGCTAGTGATTACTCGGCATGCTATTATGGTTCTACTGGTGACTCACAGTTAGAGGGTTATGTACATATTCTTGGTGACTCGGGCGAAGTAGTTTACTCATTCCATGCCCAAGATGGAACCATGTCCGTATCATCTATGCCTTGTCTGGTACGAGAAAGCGAAGCGTCGTCATGGGCAATGCTTGAATTGAGGTAATGTATATAACTATTCAGTGCGCATTTATATTTTTTTTAGATGTCAAATATTTTATTACCATCATATTTTGTGTAGGTTAAAAGTAGATCATGTTGAACTTAAGCTAGAAAAAGAGGACAAAGATACTCATATAGTTGCGAGACCGATTAAGAGTGATAACATTGATTTTGATAACACAAGAAGTGAATCACATCTGCTCAATATTCCTATTCATATTTTGGAAACGATAATGGAGCTATGTATCGGTATCGAGTAAATGATGATTCGTGCTACATGCAAACATTGTTATTTAGCAGCACCTCTCATTCAGTGGAGCAGCAAAACAACACTAAAGAGATTGCAGATGTACTTGTTGGTTTCATCATGGTTGATGGTGTTAGACAATATTCGAGGCATTATCACTATTTGTAGGGCCAATATTCTATATTGTTTTTAGGATTGTATATGTCGTTTTAGTTTGCTTTTAGTCGGTGTAGTACGTACTCGGTACGTTTAGTTTGTACGTTTATTTTGTAAGTTTTGGAGAAATGGGAACCCTATAAAAGGTCACCTACCCATTTCTCCACACCAACTCTTCACTACTTCAAGAAAATAAAGTTTCTCTCTCTCCAAAACCTCTCCTCTCATTTTCTTTCTTTTGTAATAACAAACTAAGATCCGAGATCCGAGTGTCGTTGGTGATTTCCGCTAACCAACAACACGGATTGATCCAAGTCAAGTCTTGAGATCCATCTAGAGGACCTACAAGTGGTATCAGAGCTTTCGGCTCGACTTTTTGTGGTTTTCGGGTCAAGATTTTCGGATTTTGATCTTAGTTTTTGTTGGATTTGAGGTTGATTTCGTGTTACTCATCTCTTTTGGAGTCCCTTACACCTTAGAAACACACGAGAATCACCAAATCTAAGTTTTTAGTATTTTAAGTTCTTGTTTTTGAGCTCAGATTCGGCTTAAAACTCATATCTAGGCCGATTTATTGATTTTTAGACTAAAGTCTTTTTGACTTTTTGGAAGTTTGGGTGTTATATTCTCAAAAAAAAAAATTTTTTTTTTAAAAAAAATCGCATCGGGTACTGTAGCAGTCGCTTCCGAGATACTGTAGCAATCGCCAGGGTATTGTAGCAATCGCATCGCGAGTTACTGTAGCACTTCGCACGGGGGTACTGTAGCAACTCGGCACTGTAGCAACTCATGCAAAAAAGGGATTTCGCGTGCACTATAGCAACTCGGTACTGTAGCAACTCATGCGAAACACTGTAGCAACTCATGCGAAACACTGTAGCGACTCGGCACTGTAGCAAAAAAAAAACTTAAAATTTTTTTCTCTTTCATAAAAAAAAAAATCTAATTGAGTTAAAAAAAATGTCTTACGAACCTAAGCTTGGAGGAAATCTGGATATGGGAGAAAGCCGAAAGGAAATATTAAAAAGAGAATTCGACATGTTTACACATATTAAAGGAGAATCGGTTTCCTCTCTCATCAACAGATTTGAGTCACTCGTCACTAAAATGAGAAGTGTCGGTATTATCAATGGTTTGTCTGAGATCAACATGAAGCTGTTGAATTCACTGCCTTATACATAGAGCATCAATGTGGTTACCATCAAAAGAACCACAAATCTGTATACCATGACACTCCCAGAGTTGGCTTCTACCATCAAGTCTTTTGAAATAATGGAAGATAAGCTCCAAATGAACAATCAGTCCAAAGAAAATAAAGTTGGGACAAGTGCTGCCGGTAAAAGCAGTCATGCATGTCCTATCATTCCCGACACATCACCAGTCGATGAGGTAAATTACAATCTGTGCACTCAAGCTTGTTTTAATAAGGTTACATATTATAGATACTTACAAGACGAAGTTTTGAAAGAAAATGCAAACTTCGTCAATTGAACACTGAATATGTAAAAGCTGACAAGATCTACATTGAAAAGATTAAAACTCATCACGATGATGTAGCAAATCTTAGACTTGAAATTTTTCAAGAAAAACATAATGTCATTTATTATAAAGACATAATTAATGATTTAAAAGAAGAAATTAAGAAATTAAAACTCGAAGTTTCTGATAAGAAAGAAAAAGAAAAACAAGATGAAAGATTTGAGGCATCATCTGAAAAATTAGATGATTTTATTGGAGCCCAGAGAAGCGCTAAAGTTAAAGCGGGGTTGGGGTACGATTACACTGCCGTACCACCACCATTCAATGATAACTACACCAGTTTGCCCCACTTTAGCTATAATACTTTTTCAGAGGAAGAAATGAAATACGGGGTTGGTAGAATACCAACGCTTGTGAAATTTGTTCCTGCTGCCTCTCAAACTGCTGCTCCAGTCCCATCATCTGATAAATCTGACATCAATGTGTCTTGTGTAGCAGCTGGTGATGTAAATGGTGGTGAATGTGGGACGGTTAACCTGGGTTGTAAGCTAAAAAGAAAGTTCGTTTTGAATCATGTGTGGATCTAACCAAAACTATTAACAATCCAGTTTGTAATAAAGTTTGTGAATCCATGTTGGGAAGTTTAAAGTCAAGGTCAAATTATGTATTTTATGAAAATTCAAGTGATGATAGTTGTACAAACGTTTGCAATGAAAATGAATGTTCTTTTTCTGACTCAGATTATGAAACTATTTGTGATGAAACTTTTGTTGAAAAATGTGTCAACGAAAGTAGGCCTATTGAGGTGAACATATCAAGTTGTTCATCATCAAGTTGTGAAACTGAGGATAATTCATGTAAAAGCAAAGTTTTTGGAAATGAAAAGGCAAGTACTTCTTGTAAATATGTTTCACCAAATAAACGATCATTTTCTCAAACAACTAATCAATCAAGAGATCCTCAGTCATACAACTTCTGTGACAACAACTACAATGGTCTTTATCAACAAAATTTTGTTGATCCATATTACACAAATGTGTTTTATAATCATGTTCCTTTCCAAGGATCACCTTTCCCACCACACCAACCACATTATAGTTCAGATGAGTTCTTTGGCACTCCTAGGAGAAAGTGTTGTTTTGTGTGTGGTCACTCTTCTCACCTTGCAAGACATTGCAAGCACTGGTTCAAGCAATAGCTTGATATTCAAAGGCGGCTTAGTCAGTCCCCAAAAGGAGCTTTTAGTAGCCCTGATT
Organism: Bidens hawaiensis; assembly: GCF_021521415.1. Classification (NCBI taxonomy): domain Eukaryota; kingdom Viridiplantae; phylum Streptophyta; class Magnoliopsida; order Asterales; family Asteraceae; genus Bidens; species Bidens hawaiensis. Next base: position 36,996 of record NW_027505414.1, on the reverse strand, counting down.
CAAGGACTGATCAAGCTGATAGTGAACCCAGTGAAATGGATGTGAGATCCAAAGTAAATAAAGTAAAACACAAAAAGAAACCTTTTTGGAAAATCAAAAAGGATCCTAAGACTGTAAAGTTTGAGGATTCACCAAAAACAGTTTCAAAAGCAAGAAAACAGAAGTCCAAAATTGCCAAAACCAAGGAACAAGTTTTTGCTTGGATTCCTAAGGACCGCTCTTCATCAAGTGAGGCTCCAACAAGAAATAAATGGTTTTCAGGAAATAAAATCAAGTTTAGTCGATTTTCGGTTGACCTTCCCGGGACAAAAGTATCCCGGGAACCCATGTCTATTTGAAAGCTTAGTGCATGCAGGGTCAATCAAGGAGGACTATCAATAGTATTAGGTACCTAGATAGTGATTGCACCCGGCATATGATGGGAGACGAACCCTTGCTATTTGATGCTAAACCATTCGATGGCGGATTCGAGTCTTTCATAAGCGACATGGGAGGACAAACTTCATGGAAGGGAAGCCTTGTTTAAATGGTTCAATAACAACTTTTCGAGCGTTTCTCAAACCAACCTCGTCCAACTGCTTTTCTCAAGTGATGGATCCAGCATCAGCTGTTGGATCTCGGTTTGAATCTCTTCAACTTTGTCATGCAATGTGATAATGCTTGCTTAAGATAGTCCATCTAACAACAACTTTGCTGACCTTTTCACTAAAGCCATCGATCATGCCCGATTTGAATTTCTGGTCGAATTGCTCGGCATGATCAATTTTGATTAAAACAACCTATCTATCTTTTTGTATATAAAATTGTAAATATTTTTCAAATATGTCATAATTTTAGAGGGAGAAAATGAGTTAAGTTTAACTCACCAAAAAGATTTTCAATTCATCTTAAGAAAAGCAAAAACAAATCATTTGATTTACCAAAAAGATTTTATATTACTTTTAAGAAAATCTAAAAGGAATTGTCCCGTTTAGAGGGAGCTCCTGCTTAGAGGGAGGCGGATAATTAAAATTTTAAAATTTTGAGAAATTGATCCGACCATTGGAAAATGATAGTACATTGATATGCAATGATCCTAGCGCATGAAAAGAGTAGATCAAAAGTCTACAAAATCACTCACAGATGTGTAGATAGGCTTGACAAACAAGTAAGTGTCGGGTGATATAAACCTAAATTGTTGCCGGTACTAGTGGATATACGACTATGAAGCGGTTGCATGATTCCGTAAAGTCATATTCATGAAGGCAGAAATGCAATTATACATGTCATACCCAAGCCTCTTTTTACCTGATCACAGTTGTCTTATGAAATAAGTGTCAATTTTAATTTTCATTTGAGTCAAGAAAAGCCTCATAGAAAGGCAAGAAAAAGGAAAACAAAAGAGTCAAGAAAAGAAAAAGAAAAACAGAAAAACAAAATGAAAAATCAGAAAAAGAGTCATTTAGGATTTTAACTTCTGCTTTATTTCTTCATTTATTTTGATTCAAGCCTTGGACTTTCTCTGTTTGTAGTTATACAAGATCTGATTGTTAAGGCCCTGAATCTTCTGCTTTTTTTTTAACTTTTCTAGATCGAGTCAAGTGTGCAAAGCACCAAGTATCAAGTGTACAATGTACAAATTGTCAAGTATGTTAATAAGAGTACCGTGATCAAATAAGAAAGGTTTAAGTCAAGTTGAGGTGATATGTCAACACAAAGTAAGCCCGAGATATGATGGAATCAGTAACATGTCTGATTAAGTGGGGACCACATAAGCACCGTGCCTAATTGTACTTTAAACGTATCACTTTGGCATCAAAACACTTGTCAGGTTAAACAAATGGATGATATCTATAGTCGGTGATGAAATCGTGACATAATAATATCAAAATGGAAACGCGATCTAGGGCTTTGCAAATCAATATGATTCCATGTTGTGATATTTCTCACAAAAATATTAAAATCGTTAGAAAATTCTGTAAATATTATTGATATATAATATTAATTTCATCTTTACTCCTATCTTTTATTGTTTATTTTGATTTTGTTTTATTTTAGTTTCAACTTCAAAATGTTATGTATATATTTTCGTTATTTTTAAAATATATGAAAATGCCAAAAAGATTTTAAATTTTATTATGTTCGTACATATTTTGTTAAACTTTGTTTCATTCAAAATCATGTGTTTTGTTGTCAAGGTCGTTCATGCAAAGTTCGTTGGAAATCTGAGACTTAAACAAATCATTTACAAGTTGAGAGACTGAAATTGTGAGGGTCTGTGAACAAATTCTTCTTTGACCCTCGAGAGGGTCTATGAACGAATCTTATTCGTTCTAAGTTTTGTGCAGTTATACATGGACAGGTAGATCAAGATCAAGTCTGCTTGGAGTTGCAGATGTTGAAGCACTTAAAAGAAAACGAAAACGTGAAAGTTGGTGGTTGAACCTAAAAAGGAACTGATTGTATCTGAAGACAAGGAAAGAAACCAGTCGGCTCAAGAAAGTCAACAAAAAAAAATTAGATGTCGAGCCTCCCGCATCTGATGTTTCTAAAATTTGCTGTTGCCGATCCTTCCCAGAAAATAAGATAAGAACTGGAAAATAAAGAACTGTTCAAGATCCAATCTGGTTCAAGATCCTGGATCAAGACGAAGCAAAGAACTTGACGAAGGTTCCTCGACATACTCAATCCTAGAGGGAGATTGTAGGGCCAATATTCTATATTGTTTTTAGGATTGTATATGTCGTTTTAGTTTGCTTTTAGTCGGTGTAGTACGTACTCGGTACGTTTATTTTGTACGTTTATTTTGTAAGTTTGGAGAAATGGTGACCCTATAATAGGTCACCTACCCATTTCTCCACACCAATTCTTCACTACTTCAAGAAAATAAAGTTTCTCTCTCCAAAACCTCTCCTCTCATTTTCTCTCTTTTATAATAACAAACTAAGATCCGAGATCCGAGTGTCGTTGGTGATTTCCGCTAACCAACAACTCGGATTGATCCAAGTCAAGTCTTGAGATCCATCTAGAGGACCTACACTTTTATAGATCCGGTACGTGGTGACATGTATTTTATGAAAACACCACAAGAACTTAAGGATAATTACCAGATATATTGTTCTAGGTATGGTTGGTTGTTGATCTATAGAATTGAGGATGAACCCCAATTGGCATTTTTTAACCCATTTACAAGTAATATCCACAAGCTTCCAGAGATACCTTATTTAGAAAGCTTTTGTTTCTCAGCACCACCGACTTCCCCTGATTGTATGGTTGTTGGATTTACAATGCGTGGGCATTGGCATGTGTTCATCCACTTTGTATCTCAGGATTCAACATGGCGTAGATTTCTTTTGAATTTTGGTGATGATGATCCATATTCTTATCATTTTCTAACATTTTATGGCCAAGATGTGTATGCCTTATGTAACTATAAAGGAGTCCATGTTTTTAGAGATATGTCTGAAGTTGGCCGCTCTTTGGATGTGGTTGTTGACGAAGTCCCAAGAAGTCGTTGTAGATCTCCAGCACAATACTTTCTTTTGGTATGTGATGAACACCTTTTACTAGTTACCGTAGGTAAGTTTGGAGAATCGGTTGAGGTGTTCAACCTAAAGTCTACACTAGAATGGGAGAAACTGGACGGGTTAGGAAAACACACGATTTATATTTCCAATACATCATGTATTTGCCTTGAGGCCAAAACACAAGAAATGGAGAACAAGATCTTCTTTCCAAGATTACTACATAATGAGGACACGAAGATAGTGTTCTATTCTCTCGAAACATACAGGTACCACACATTTGATGAAAAAAATATTGAAGAAAATTTTGGTGTTGATTTATTCCAAACTAAACATCCTTGTTACCCTCATACATGGATTGAACCAAGTTGGTCCTAAGATGTATGGTTCCCATTAGCAATTTTTAAGTTATTTATGCCGCTTATGACTCGATCTCATTTTAACTACGTTATATTCGTGTATTTACTGAATGAGGTCGAGTAAAATATGATTATAAAAGGTTTAGATACAAGGTAAATTGGATTTTAATAATCCCACTTTTTACAGTTGTCTGATAATAATCTCACTTTTGAAAATAGTTGTCAACGGTCTCACCTTTCACAATATGTTGTGTTCCCAAGTTCATTTAAGAATGAAAAAAAAATGAAACAAAAGGAAAGGAAAAAATTATTGTATTCCCGAGGGTTTTTATTTTTATTTTTTAAGGAAGGAAAATTAAGGAAATAAGAGAAAGTTGTGTTCATGAGTTTCATTATAGAAAGGGAAACAAAACAGATGAAAGAAAAACAAGAGAAACAAAGAATAAATCAGAAGGAAATGTTCTCTTTCGAATTTGAAAGGAAATAAGAAGAAAGGAAAGAGAAAAGAAAATTTTCATTTGTTTTCTTTTTTTCTCATTTAAGTGAACTCGGGAACAGAGTGTAATTGTTTTCATTGGACATTCGTTAAAAACAATCTTAACTCCGGTAATTTTTTTCCTAATTTTCAAACTAATGTTTTAAGACTTTGATCAGAATGAGGATACGAGTCCATTGATTTAAAAATTTACCTCGAAACAGTGCTTCGAATGACGACAATGCTTCAATTCGAGTGTTTAAACTTTTAATTAACAAAAATCAAGTTGTTTGGAGCAACGTTTCGAGGTAAGTTTTACATCAATCAATTTATATTCGCCTTTCGATCAGAAGCCCTAGAACATCAGTTTGAAATCCAGAAAAAACTTAACGGAGTTAAAGTTTTTTTAATGAAGGCCCGATACAAACAATTAGTGTAAAAGGCGGAACCAGTGGCAGCTATTTTCTGAATTGATATTATTATCGTTTAACTGCAAAAAAAATCAACTTTTTGATCAAGTCATACACTATTTAATCTTTTATATTTATTAAAAAACAATACAGTTTTTTAAAGGCAATCTACCTATAAAAAATTGTTGAAAAAACACATAAAACACTTTTAGAAAAAGATGCTTTTTTTATTTTTTAAATAAGAAAAAAAATTGACTTTTTACATAATTTCTTTTGGGTTATTTTAAAGAATTAAAAAATGTTTTATATATACAAGCTAAAAAAAATTCTTTAAAAAATAAAAAAAAAGTTAAAAAATAATAATGATAATAAAAGATAACAAAATGTTAAAGAAAAACAAAAAGATTTCACTATTAATGTAAAATTTAAAAAGGGGGTATGTTTAGTAAAAATTAAGAAGATGGGAGGTATGTTTAGCAACATCTTTTATCAATACACCACTGTTTGCAAAATGTATCATTGTTGATTAAAACGTCACATGTCGGTAAACGTCCTAGATGATGTGTTACTACTACACATGGTTTTGTGAGCAATAAATATGAGAGTGAATGAGGTGTTTGGGAAATAGTTTGGTTTGTCTATTTGTTAAACAACTCTGTAGAGGTGTTTTATTTTCAGTGTTGTTGATTTTTTTTTTTGAAATACAGAACCTCTCTTAGTTGGTGGTTGCATCGAAGGAAAAACTTGTACAAACAAAAACATAATTATTTCAATAAAATTGCATCCAAACAACACAATTATAGTTTTTATGTTTATAATTTCTTCTTCATCATACCGGGTAACCGCATCGGCAAATTCCCTTCACATATTTTCCAATAAACTCTGCTTCGCAGTCGATATCACAATCAGTATTCTTTGTGCATCGTCTAATATAATTTGGGACAAAATTTCCGTGCTTCGCCGCATTTTCAATATTGATGGCTTCTTTTGTAGTCGATTTTCCCAAATATGCTTCTAATGCTGCAATCACAAGAAAAATGTACGTTGTCACACTTTTTATATGTTATGAATACAAATGACCAACATAATACATATGAATGTAATATGAGAGAAAAGTGAGCGAGAATAACCGCAAACATTGAGCAATAATGTGGCAAGAAATATAACCTTAAACAGAACACTCGACATATCTATGGTTGTTTGGTTGAGATGGTTTGTGTTGTTTTCTCGAGCTACTTGCTAAAAGGTCTTTGTAGCAATTTAAGATTATTTTATATAAAAAATGATTTTTATTTAATGATACTTTAATGCTAATTTGCATATGTAATGTGATGTTCACATTTAATTCTAAATAGATAATTTTATTTACAAGTACTATAATATTTTTATTACATTGTAAAGTATTTGAAAATGATATGTTAATATTTTTTTTTAATTTTAAGAGATTTACAAGTTTTGATGTATGTAGTATAACACTTGGTTCGTTCACTTTAAGTAATAATATTTTTTAAAGGGTAAAATTGTCTTTTGCAACCGTTAATAATTATTATACATTAATTAATGCACATATAATTCACTATATGAAGTAAATGCACATTTAACAATAATACTAATAATAATAAGAGGTATTGAATTTTAATAATCTCAACTAAAGGCTATTGACCAATAATAATCCCAACTGAGTTTATCGCCACTGGTGGTCCTAAATTTAAAAACATTGGCTCTTAGCGGTTCCTTGTTAAAAAAACCTTAACGACGTTAACTTTTTTCAAATTTTAAACTAATTATTAGGGATTTTGATCAGAAGGATGATACAAGTCGATAAATAAAAAACTTAGTTCGAAACGATGCTACAAGCGCCTTACTTTTTGTTAATTGGAAGTTCAAACACTCGATTTAAAGCACTAATCAAGTTGTTTGGAGCATCATTTTAAGCTAAGTTTTACATCAATCAACTCATATCTTCTTTTTGAACAAAAGCCCTAAACATCAGGTCAAAATTTGAAAAAAAAAAAGTTAACGACGTTAGGTCTTTTTTAATGTGGGACTAATGAGAGCCAATTTCTTAAATATGTCATTAGTGGCGATAAACTTAGTTGGGACTAGTTAGTATTATTAAAATCCAATATCCCTAATATTAATAAAACCCAAATATAATCAGCGTTTAGAGAAAGTTGGGTTAGATTTAACTTTTACAAACCCGATGTGAAGCGTGGGCCACACACTAGTTTTATTATTAAACTTATTATGAAATATTTTTTTATTAATTGACTTGATACTAATAATAAATTTTTTTTGAGGAAAAATGTCATAAAATAGTAACCAAATTTTAAAAGTGTTCTAATTAGGTCACTCATGCAAATTTTTCTTAAATCGGACCATTAAATCTTTAAATCGAGTCTCATTGATTTTTGTGCGTCAAGAAACAAATGGAGGATAAGATGTGGGGATCAGGATTTGCAGTATATATATAGTTAAATTTTAAAAATAAAAAATTATTAATTATATTAAAATTTAAAAATAAAAGACAAAATCTATGTCACCACAAACGTCAACATCAAAAGAAAGGTAAAAAGATTTCTATTGCGAATTAAAAAACAAAAATACTAAAACCATGTTAAAACCTCTAATTTAATAAAATAAGAAAATTGAGTGACTTAATTGGAAAGTTTTTTAAACTTGAGTGACATAATTGGAACACTTTTGAAACTTTGTTACGATTTTATGAAATTGTCCCTTTTTTAAAGGGTAAAATTGTCTTCTACAACCACTAATAATTAATAGCAATATTGGATTTTAATAATCCCTATTAAATGATATTGGTCGATAATAATCCATGTTCATTTTATCGCCACTGGCGGTCCTAAATTTAAAAAAAGTTGGCATCCAATGGTACCCGTTAAAAATGACTTAACAGTGTTGCACTTTTTTCCGAATTTCAAACTAATATTTTTGGACTTTTCAAAAATATGATACAAGTCGATTGATTTAAAAATTAGCTCGAAATGTTGATCCAAACGACTAAATTTTTGTTAATTGTAAGTTCAAACACCGGAATTGAAGCATTGTTTCATCGTTTTGGAGCACCGTTTCGAACTAAAATTTACATCAATCAACTTGAATCCTTCTTCCGATCAAAAGCCCTAAAACATTAGTTTGAAATTTTGAAAAAAACATAACTTCATTATTTCCTTTTTAACGGGGGACCATTGGGGACCAACTTTTTTAAATTTGGGACTGCCGATGGTGATACAATGAACAGAGATTATTATTGGCCAATATCATTCAATAGAGATTATTAAAATCCAATAAATCTAATTATTATACATTATTTAATGCATTTCACTACAATAAGTACATTAGTACATAATAATAATAATAATAATAATAATAATAATCTGTGTTTAGAGGAAGCCAAGTTAGATTTAACTTTTACAAACCCGCCACGAAGAGTGGGTCACCCACTAGTTTTATTACTAAACTTATTATTAAATATATTTTTATTAATTGGCTTGATACATAAATCCTTATGATTTTATGTTGACCATAATAAACTTATGAAGGGAATTTCGACTAAACTAGACTGGGTTCCTTGTGCGATGTTGTTGGAATGTAGTTTTGGTTGATAGCGGTTCAGTCCGTTTTGGTACATTACGGTACCAAAATGGTATGGCACTTGGTAAAACAACCGAAAGACAAAAAAATGAAAGAAATATAGTTGAAATACGTCTAAAATGATATTAACATGTAATTCACTACATTATGTTAAAAAAAATTATAATTCACTACATTAAGTACATATAATAGTGCACATTTAATAATAATAATAATAATAATAATAATAATAATAATAATAATAATAATAATAATAATAATAATAATATTAATGTTAAGAGCAAGCCTGGTTAGATTTCACTTTTATAAACCCGACACGAAGCATGAGTCACCCACTAGTTTAACTACTAAACTTATTATGATATATATTTTTATGAATTGACTTGATACATAAATCCTTGTGATTTTACGTCGAACACAATAAACTTGTGAGGGGAATTTCGACTTAACTAGATGGATTTCCTTGTGGGTATGTAGTTTTGGTCGATACCGGTTCAGCTCGGTTTGGTACATTACGGTTGTAATATACCTAAAAGAATATCGATGAGAATTATAGTTGCAACATGTCCAAAAGGATATTGACATGTGTTTACATCGATCAGAAATCATAGAAACAAACAAACTCGTAATATGCTGAAAAGGATACCCGATACACGTTTTACATCATTTGAAAATCATAAAACGAATACCGTACCAACATCGGTATCGGATCCACTCGTCACAAAGTTTATACTAGAATGTCAAGAAAAACACAACACGTGCAAGTTTCTACGACACAACCTTTGGCGAACCACGTCACTCTAAACCATTTGCAAACCACGTATGTCACTAAAGGGACAAAAGCCACAAATGGAGCTTCGAACAACAACTAACTTGTTGGCGTATCGAATAATCGTTGTTGAAAATTAAATGATATAAATTGCTACCATAAAAGACCATCGTCACTATCTGTAATGGTATTACACTTGGCAAAACAACCGAAAGACAAAAAAAAATGAAAGAAATATAGTGGTAATATGTCCAAAAGAATATTTGTTGGGTTTCAGTGGTGATCAGTTAAAAATTTTGTTTATTAAAACCGATTCAATAAACGTTGTTAATAATAATTAATCTTATTAATGATAGTTATACGCAGCGGAATGTATTCAACTAATCAGCACCGAAACAAAATCCGACATGATCCGGTTACAAACAATACGAGTACGAGTCAAAAACATTAAATATATAATTACAAACTAACAATATATTTAAGTTTACCTCGATTAATAAATAACCGGTTGAGACACCGAAGGCTAACAAACCGAGCTAGGTGACACAACAAGATCAACGACCAACGGTGGCGGTGCACGACGGCAACGGCAGCGGTGGTGGTATGCGGACAGTAGGCTGCAGGCAGCGGTGATGTGGGGCTGTGGATGGCGGCGCCGGCAACGTCACCTGGAGGCGGCGGTGAGCAGTGGCGGTGTCCGGTCACGGCTGGACAGCGGCGGTTGTCAGATGGCCGGCGGCTTGGGTGGAGGAAGAGAGAAGATAGACTTGTTAGGATTAGTTGTCAGGTTATTAAAACATCATATATTTATATAGTCTCCTATTATGTTTAACTAATCTCATTAGTTATAAACCTAATGGGCCAACAAGTCCAATTCTTACTTCAAAGCCCGCTCCATGTAATTTTTATCTCATTAAAGTGTCTAACCAAGTTAATTAACTTAAGCGGGTTAATAGTTCGTGACCTCACGGTGTAACTCTCACGGGTCATAACCCGGTTGGCCGTATTGACTTACCCGAACCGATCCATAATTCCAACAATATTAGCGTATAATTCACTACATTCTGTTAAAAAATATAATTCACTACATTAAGTACATATAATACTTCACATTTAATAATAATAATACCCAAATATAATTAGTGTTTAGAGCAAGCCTGGTTAGATTTCACTTGTATAATCCCGTCGCGAAGGGGGTTAACCACTAGTTTAGTTACTAAACTTATTATGATATATATTTTTATGAATTGACTTGATACATAAATCCTTGTGATTTTACGTTGAACATAATAAACTTGTGAAGGGAATTTCGACTTAACTAGATGGGTTTCGTCGTGGGAATGCAGTTTTGGTCGATACCGGTTCAGTTCGGATTGGTACATTACGGTTGTAATATGCCCAAAAGAATATCGATGAGAATTATAGTTGCAACATGTCCAAAAGGATATTGACATGCGTTACATTGATCAGAAATCATAAAAACGAACGAACTCTTAATATGCTGAAAAGGATAACGAGACGTGTTTTACATCACTTGAAAATCATAAAACGAATACCGGTACCAACATTGGTATCCGATGCATTTGTCACAAAGTTTATACTATAACGTCAAGAAAAACACAACACGTGCAATTTTCTACGACACAACCTTTGGCGAACCACGTCATGCACTAACCATTTGCAAACCATGTATGTCACTATAGGGACAAAAGCCACAAACAAAAACATGGCTACTAGAGCTTCAAACAACAACTAACTTGTTGGCGTATCGAATAATCGTTGCCGGAAATTAAATGATGTAAAATTCTACCGTAAAAGACCATCGTCACTATCAGTAATAATGTTTCCAACTTTGGCTAAAACAACTACAAACGCCTACTGCAACTGTGTTTCTTTTTTTTTCTTTTGCATCTATATATGATAAATTCACAACGTTTCACTAGAATTTATAGAACCGGCCCCGCATAATATTCCAGGTAAAAAAAACTAGTTTTTGTTAAAAACCCATTAGTGTACTTTATTTCTTAAAAAAAAAAAAGAGAAAAATTAAAAAAGGCGTTCTCATTCTTGGTAATATTCTTCATATTATTTTTTGTAATATTTTCTTTCTTTTTTCTTTTGGAATTGATTTGCTTCCAAGAAGATCTCAAGTCTCTTTAGTTCCAAGTTTCACATTCTTGATTTTTTTTTCTATATAAAAACCCATTAGCATTAAAAAAACTTCCCGACTTCTCATTCTTGATCATATTCTTCTTCGTTCGCATTCATGATTATTTTTTCGTATTTTACTCGTTTGAATTCTTAATTTTCGTTAAAAACTCATTAGCATTCTTTATTTCTTTTAACAAAACCTTGATTCTCAACTAATGAGATATCCTAACAAACAAGGTGGCCAAAAACCATAAAATAAAACCGAAAACTAAATACAACTTTTGAACCATTCATATGGCCAAAATAAAAATCATTCAACCAAACAAACAAGGTCGGACCAGATTTACATATTCAACGAAAAATAAGTCGGGCAATATTTTGGTCAAATAAAATAAATAAAATTTTGACCAAACTAAAATTGCCATAATATTTTATCTAGATCAAAAACGTCAACTACTTTGAAGTTTATGATTTAGAACCGGTGAAAATACCGGATTCGACTCGTATGTTGTAACCAAGACTCTGATACCACTGTTGGGTTTCAGTGGTGATCAGTTAAAAATTTTGTTTATTAAAACCGGTTCAATAAACGTTGTTAATAATAATTAATCTTATTAATTATAGTTATACGCAGCGGAATGTATTCAATTAATCAGCACCGAAACTAAACCCGACAGGATCCGGTTACAAACAATACGAGTACGAGTCAAAAACATTAAATATATAATTATAAACTAACAATATATTTAAGTTTTCCTCGATTAATAAATAACCGGTTGAGACACTGATATAAATCCCGTGTATGTTTTATCTAATATTTTATTAGTTTTGGTCGGTTTCTTGTAAGATTTGTATACTACTAACTTAGTTTTATGTTTTAGGTTTCGGGTTATAATTCTGGTGAAAAGAGGGCGAAAAACGAGCAAAAACAAGCCGAACCGGAGAACTGACGCGTCAGGAAACGAACCGGACCAAACCAGGAATGAACCGGACCCGCAAAGTGGACAAGCCCCCCCCTTTGGCCGGTGCGCCGCGCGACGGGGGAGGAAAAGCCCGCCGCGCGGCGCGGCGGGTGTATTGGCGGTGTCAGAATTCCAGAATCTACCTGTTTAACCGACTTAAACCTATTTTTGAACCCCTGTTGCTTATAAAAAGACCCCTAAACTCACCATTAATCATACCTCAATCCCATATCTGAATTTGGTGAATCCCGAGGCGACCAAGAAGAGTTTTCAGCAGTTTTGGAGTTGAAGAATCAACTGGTGTTGCGCGTGATAGTTGAAGACGAAGAACACGGGTTCTATTTTTTATTTCTTTCGTTTTCGTTTATTTTACACCATGAATTATTCTTTGTTTGTTTCGTTTAATTTTAAGATGTCAGGCTAAACGTTATAGACTGCCTAGGTTTATGATGAACTTATCTTGACGTTTTGATTTGATTTGGGATTATTTACGTTATGGTTTTTATGATTTAGTAAAAGATTTGCTTATAATTAATTGATGCGTATGAGTGCTTAGGATTGTTTGATGAGTTTTATTCCATAGTTTTCCTTGATTATTGTTTGTCATCTGATAGGATTGCTATTAGGTCAATTACTTTGTGTTCTTGATTATTTTGAGATTTGATTTCGCGATAAGATCATAGGAATAATATTGTTAAATAAACCTAAGTGTGCTACTAACCTAAATTCTGTAAAGTGCTAGGTTATTGATAAGTCTTTACTATTTAATCTTGCTAGATTTAGTTCTTCGTAAGGAGCCTGTCTAGGGTTGATTATTTATTATTGTTTATCAAATCAATTAATCATAGTAAATTGTCTTTGATTTCCGCGCTGTAAGGTAGGATTTCGTATAAAGGAACTAAATTATAAACAATTGGGTGACCGTAAGCGAACTTGATTTTTAATACTGGTGTGCGTTAAAACTTGTTAGAAATCCATAGGTTTTCTCTTGAGAAGGGTTAGGGGTACTATTCGGATTTTCTTTTAAGTGTCTATTTTACGATCCCAATCCATAACTAAATATTTTCCCGAGTCAAGTCATTACTGAAATTTAAGGGAGTCTAGCCTAGGTAGTTTTCTCATCATCATCATCGTATGTTCACAACAAACTTTGCTTTCGTTTAAATTACTTGTTTTCTTAATTAGTTTTTAATTATAGTATTAAATTAGTATTTTAAATAAAAATCCCCCAAACAAATATAATTAACAAGTAGTGTTTTGTAGTCGAGTCTAATTAGCTAATAAACGTAATTTAGAGAGTCTCGTGGGTTGGATATCCGGACTTACTTAGCTTTACTAGAGTCGATCGGTTCACTTGCCGGTTAGTAGTTTAGTCGAGTTTTAGAGAGTCTAGAGTATTACTTAGTGTTTATTTTTAGTTAATTTAGTTAATAATTATTAAACTACTTTTAGCACATCAGACACCGAAGGCTAGCGAACCGAGCTAGGTGACACAACAAGATCAACGACCAACGGTGGCGGTGCACGACGGCAACGGCAGCGGTGGTGGTATCCGGACAGCAGGCTGCAGGCAGCGGTGATGTGTGGCTGTGGATGGCGGCGTCGGCGACGGTACCTGGAGGTGGCGGTGTCCGGTCACGGCTGGACAGCGGCGGTTGTCAGATGGCCGGCGGCTTGGGTGGAGGAAGAGAGAAGATGGACTTGTTAGGATTAGTTCTCGGGTTATTAAAACATCATATATTTATATAGCCTCCTATTAGGTTTAACTAATCTCATTAGTTATAAATCTAATGGGCCAACAAGTCCAATTCTTACTTCAAAGCCCGCTCCATGTAATTTTTATCTCATTAAAGTGTCTAACCCGGTTAATTAACTTAAGCGGGTTAATAGTTCGTTACCTTACGGTGTAACTCTCATGGGTCATAACCCGGTTGGCCGTATTGACTTACCCGAACCGATCCATAATTCCAACAATATTAGCCTATAATTCTTCACTAAATTCTGTTAAAAAAAATATAATTCACTACATTAAGTACATATAATACTGCACATTTGATAATAATAATAATAATACCCAAATATAATTAGTGTTTAGAGCAAGCCTGGTTAGATTTCACTTGTATAATCCCGTCGCGAAGCGAGGGTCACCCGTTTAGTTACTAAACTTATTATGATATATATTTTTATGAATTGACTTGATACATAAATCCTTGTGATTTTACGTTGAACATAATAAACTTGTGAAGGGAATTTTGACTTAACTAGATGGGTTTCCTCGTGGGAATGCAGTTTTGGTCGATACCGGTTCAGTTCGGATTGGTACAGTAAAACCCACAAAATTTTGGTTCAAATTTGACAAGTTTATAATGTTAAAGGACTAAAATATTCATGAGATAAATAATGGGAAGAGTATGGTAAAGAAAAGAAAACATTTTTATGCTAAGAAAATAGTAAGGAAAACTTCATCCCACATGGAAAGTGGGAAAGAAATGAAATCACTTTATAAGGAAGGAGTTTTCCATGATAATGTTCTTGTATGGCTAACCACTCTCACTAGTCCTCGCGCAGGGTGCGAAGCACCCGACGCGCACGCGCACGGACACGGACTCGGGCGATGGGCGTAATGTGGCGTTTTGATTGCGGACTTTGCACTTCGTGGCCGCTTAAGAGCCGCCTTTGTATTTTTGGATGATGAGACGAAATCAAGATATGGCAAGTTACCAAAAGATCGGGACTAAAAATGAAAGATTTGAAAATTTTCATCTTCGTGTATCGCGAAGAATCTGGTCTTGCATCTTCGCGTATCACGAAGTTGCAAGCCATCGACAATCGACACGTGGCGACACGTGGCAGGCCGACGTGACACGTGGCAAGCCTACATGGTGACTCAGCGAGCCTAGTGCATCTTCGTGTATCGCGAAGATGCTTTGCGTATCGCGAAGTTGCAGCAGTTTTGCTATAAATAGATCGGCTATGGGGACCTCACACCTCAACTCACACACACTTAACCTTGATTTTCGTGTCGAAATCCTGTTATTTCCGATACGATAGTTGTCTAGAAGTACAAGCAAGTAGAAGTGCTGTCCACGTGAAGTTTTAGCATTTCACATAAGCAAGCCATACAAGGTAGGGGTTCTGTCTGATTATTTTATTATATATGGCTTAGACCCTAGTCGAGGGTATAGTCTATACCTTGATCAGATAATAAGTGAAATATAGCTTTCATAAGATAAAGTTATGAATAAAATATTATTCTTTATAATAAAGATATTTCTTATGAATAAAGGAATGGGATATACATACGTTTCTTCATGATAAAGAAATGTCGTATATATATATATATATATATATATATATATATATATATATGTTTTATAAAAAGAAATGAATATCAAGGTAAAGGTTATACAAATAGACCTAAGGTCTATAGCTAGATTGTAGATCTAGTTATTTATATAATGCTATTCTCGTACTATAGGTCCGAGATAAATATCAGACATCTGTTGGTGAAAAATCTTGAAATTAACAAAAGGTGAATACGTCCAAACCTTTTTATAGTGTGAAATGTTTTATGACGTGAATACGTCTATGTACTGTATATTTTGAAAAGATATTTACTCTTTAAAACTTTGCACTGTTATCCATATGTAAAAGAGTTATGGAAATATTTGCATGAGGGTTGGTTCAAATCCTCTAAAACGTTTTGATACAAGGTAGTACTAAACACTCAGGCTAAAATACACATATGTCTGGATCCTTACATATATGTACTGTAGTGGGCACACTACAGACATACTAACCATGAAGCAAGTGACTGTCTCTAAGGCGAGTGAAGTCCGATTATGTGGTTTGTGCGTATGTTAGCTCCGATGAGATGGGAATTAGACCCACTGAGTCGTTGAACACTATTGATGTTGTGTCATTACGAATTGTGAAAATGTTTTATTGAGTCGGCGTATTCATCAGCATATAGCTGACGTATTTTGAAACCGTTTTCAGGTAACAAGGAGTAAGGAATAGTGATGGATATGCCAGTGGAGATAGAAGAACACTAGGCATAGTTTACAACTGGTGGCTCAGCTAATTTTGTATTGAGGCATATATATATTTAACTTGTTTTTAAACAAGTAATTTTGTAAAACAAACAAGGGTATTTAATTCCCTATGTTATGAAAGTAAATATTTTAAAATAACATTTTCCGCTGCAAACTTTGATAAATCGACAAAAGTGGTACCAACTGTGAGTCACACGCCTAGGCCCGAAGGCTGGGTGTGACAGGTTGGTATCAGAGCCATCGGTTTTAGCGAATTAATTATTTGAGAAAAGTACTTAGGCTTTAACCAATTTAAGTTCATGAAAGTACGGATAAGATATACATATCTTTGGTAAATCCTTAGAGATAGTAACTAATATTTATCTCCTATTTCTCGTATATAGAATGTCGAAAAGAGGAAACTCGAACGTTGAAGTTAATAGTGGACCCTCAAGGAACACGAGAGGGAGATTGAAGAAAAATATCGAAAATCAGGAAGTGAATGCTACCCCTCCTGTTGGTGATCAATTCGTGAGAAAAGAAGATATGCAAGAACTGATCGCAAGAGGAATTGCCTAAGCTTTTCCAGCTATGCTCAAGACTATGAGGAAGAAGGAAACATCGAGCAATGAGAAATCTAACAAGTCTAAAAGGGAAGAAGAAGAAGAAGAAAATGTCAGCTCTAATGCTGATAGCGATTATGAGGAAAGGAAAACTAAGAAACAAAAGACTAAGAAAGGCTGTAGTTATAAAACATACCAGACGTTTAAGCCCAAGAATTTTGATGGAAGCGATGGTGTTATTGTTGCACTGGGATGGCTTGAAGAAATGGAAGCCATTAATGTTATTAGTAAGTGCTCTAAGGAAGAAGCAATTCAGTATTCCTCCTAATCGTTCAAAGGCGAAGCTCTGCAATGGTGGAATACTCTTATACAAGCTAAGGGTAGACTAAACATGTACAAGTTGAGTTGGGAAGAATTCAAGGATCTTGTAATCAGGAAGTTTTGCCCGATGAACGAAAAAGATGAAATTCAAATCAAGTTCTTAAATCATAAAGTTGTTGGGACAAATCTCAAGGACTACAATACTAAGTTCTTGGAGTATTGTAGGATAGTACCACACTTGGTAACACCGGAAAATAACAAAGTCACTCGTTATATCTGGGGTTTGCCAAAAGAGATCAGAGATATGGTCAAATTGTCTCTACCACAAACCATTGATTCGGCCATGGAATTGGCGGGATATGTGATGAATGGGTTGATCAGAACCCGTGAAGAAGAAAAGAAAGAAAATACCTTCAAGAGAGAGGTCGTGTTTAAAAAGAATGAAAGGGACAACAACAAGAAACCATATCGTGGAGAGAAGAAGAATTCACAGTCACCAATTCCTTTGTGTAAGATATGCAATCGAAGACACTTTGGAAGGTGCAGGTTCAATCAATCAATCAATCACCTGTACTAATTGTAAACAAGTGGGTCATGCAACAACTGATTGCTGGAAGAATAAGATTGCATGTTATGGTTGTGGAGAGACGGGACATTTTCAGAATGAATGTTCGAAGAAGAAAACTAGAGGAGAAGGTGCAAGTGGTAGTGGCACCAAGAATGAAGGCATAAAGGGAAATGCACGTGTTTTTGTGCTCAACACTGAGAAGGCAGCTGCAATGCCGGAAGTTATCACCAGTACGTTTCTCGTCAATAATGTCTATGCTAGAGTTTTGTTCGACTCGGGTGCAAACCAAAGTTTTATAGATAAAAAATTTTGTAGCCTATTAAATGAACCCTTAGTTAAGTTAGACAAATCCCTCATAGTTGAAACGGCCAACGGTAATCTGGTTAGAATATCTGAAGTTTTGAATAAAGGAAAAATACTATTAGTAGGACATGTCATACCTGTCCAGCTGTTACCCATGACATTGGCAGGCTTTGATATTGTCTTAGGTATGGACTGGTTATCTGATAATCAAGCCTGTATCTTATGTGATAAGAAAGCAATTGAAATTCGTGCAAACGGGAAGACAATTCAAATAGCCGGAGACAAAGATGGAGGTCATGTTAGCTTAATCTCGATGATTAAAGCTAATAAATGTCTACGTAAAGGATGTTTAGCATTCATGGTGTATGTAACGGAAGAACCTAAAAAGAAGAAATTAGAAGACGTATCAATTGTCTCAAAATTTCCTGATGTTTTCCCAGATTACCAGGAATACCACCAGAGCGTGATGTTGAATTTAGAATAGATATAGTACCTGGAATAGCTCCAATAGCCAAATCCCCGTACAGATTAGCACCAACGGAAATGAAAGAATTGAAGAAATAGTTAGATGAACTGTTAGAGAAAGGATTTATAAGACCGAGTTCTTCACCTTGGGGAGCTCCGATCTTATTCGTGAAAAAGAAAGACGGATCGATGAGGATATGCATCGATTATCGCGAGCTAAACAAAGTAACCATCAAGAATAAATATCCACTCCCAAGAATCGATGACTTATTTGATCAACTACAAGGAGCAAGTTGTTTTTCAAAGATTGATTTACGTTCGGGTTATCATCAATTAAAAGTTCAAGAAGAAGACATCCCAAAGACTGCATTTAGAACCCGATACGGACATTTTGAATTCACGGTTATGCCGTTTGGACTTACAAATGCTCCCGCAGCATTCATGGATATGATGAACAGAATTTGTAAACCATATTTAGATAAATTTGTAATCGTATTCATCGACGATATACTTATTTATTCTAAATCGGAAGAAGATCATAAGGTTCATCTTAGAATCTTGCTTGAACTACCTCGAAATGAGAAATTGTATGCTAAGTTTTCTAAGTGTGAATTTTGGCTGCATGAGGTACAATTTCTTGGTCATGTTATTAACGCAAATGGAATTCAAGTAGATCCCGTCAAGATTGAAGCAATAGCTAAATGGGAAATTCCTAAATCGCCAACTGAAGTTCGAAGTTTCTTAGGTTTGGCTGGATACTATAGAAGAATCATCGAGAATTTCTCTCGTATAGCAGTTCCCTTAACTTCTTTAACTCGAAAGAATGTTAAGTATGAATGGGGAACCAAACAACAAGAAGCATTTAATTTACTTAAACAAAAGCTTACCAATGCACATATACTGGCCTTTCCAGAAGGTACAGAAGACTTTGTCTTATTTAGTAACGCTTCTCATTCAGGTATGGGTTGCGTACTCATGCAAAGAAACAAAGTTATAGCTTATGCTTCTCGTCAATTGAAGGTACACGAAAAAAATTATACAACTCATGATCTAGAATTGGGTGCCATAATTTTTTCCTTGAAGTTATGAAGATACTATTTATATGGAGTTAAGTTTATAGCCTTGCCAGAAGGTACAAAAAACTTTGTTATATTTAGTAACGCTTCTCATTCAGGTATGGGTTGCTTACTCATGCAAAGAAACAAAGTTATAGCTTATGCTTCTCGTCAATTGAAGGTACACGAAAAGAATTATACAACTCATGATCTAGAATTGGGTGCCATAATTTTTGCCTTGAAGTTATGGAGACACTATTTATATGGAGTTAAGTTTATCGTGTACACTGATCATAAGAGTTTAAAGCACATCTTTGATAAAAAAGAACTTAACATGCGTCAAAGAAGATGGATGGAAACTTTAAATGATTATGATTGTGAAATCATTTATCATGAAGGAAAGGCAAACGTAGTAGCTGACGCATTGAGTTGTAAAGAACATGAAAAACCCAAGAGAGTTAGAGCCTTAAAACTGGAACAACAAATATATTTGATTGCACAAATCAAGGAGGCTCAAAAGAAAGCAATAGAAGAAAACCAAACCTCCGAAGAAAAGCGTAATGGTACAATTGACTCTTTAGTCAAAGGAGATAATGAGATACTCAGACTTGGAAACAGAATCTGGGTACCAAAGATTGATGACTTACGAGAAAGGATTATGAGTGAAGCTCATCGATCGATGTATATAATGCATCCCGGTAGTGATAAAATTTATCAGAATCTTAAACCTAACTATTGGTGGAACGGGATGAAAAAGAATATTGCTCTGTTCGTAGCCAAATGTTTAACATGTTTACAAGTTAAGGCTGAACATTAGAAACCTTCAGGTTTGCTTCAACAACCTGAACTACCTGTATGGAAATGGGAGATGATAACAATGGATTTTATTACAAAACTCCCTAAGACTACCCGTCAGCATAATGCTATCTGGGTCATTATTGACAGGTTAACTAATTCTGCTCATTTCATACCTATCAATGAATCTTACTCTATGGATAGATTGGCACAAATATACGTGAATAACATAGTATCATTACATGCTGTTGTAACATCCGTATTTTGAGAATTATTAAATAACGGAAAGTTTTATTATTATCGGTGTGTCGTTAGTTTGGTTGTGTGCGTGTTTGTATTTGGATAAGATTGGAATGGAGGTGGATGGTGGGGCCCATGGCTCCCTATATAAGGCCATCTCCCATCCTTTCAACATTTATTTACACTAGAAAACACACACACTAGAAAACACACACTTTCTCTTTAGCATTTCAGATTCGGATCCAAGCAAAAGTAAGGAAGATTTTGGTGTTCAAGTGCCTTTCGAATAGCAAGAACACGTCCAGATCTACGATCCGAACCAAACCCGAAGCAAAAAGGTGGGTTTTGGTTTAAAAGGTTAAGTTTTTTTTATGGTTAGTCTTGACATGCAAACCGATAGAAGGATAGATCGGGGTGTAAGATGGAAGAAAAACATGTACTTGATAAGTTATAACCCCACGAGAGTGTTATATGGTAAAAATGCGATGTTCGAGCCTTATAAAACACAAGTATACAAAGTTGATTCAACCGAAAAACCCTTGGAAAGGGTTAAATTGGGTCCTAAGGGAGAGTCTTGGAGTGAAATGGCCATAAAATGGTAAAAACAAAGAAAAAGAAAAATTTCGCATCGCATAAGCCATGCGAAGCGAAAAAGGTAATTTCGCATCGCACAGCCATGCGAAGCGAAAAAGGTTATTTCACATCGCACAGTCATGCGAAGCGAAAAAGTTCCATGTGAAGCGAAACAGTTCCATGCGAAGCGAAATTTTCATGGGAATTTTTTTTAAAATTGATGAAAAACGTGGCCCGATCCACTTTCTGATGAATTTTTGTTAAAGGACTGTTAGTGAAAATAAAATGGCTTTTAAATGGTAAAAACGAAGAAAGGAAGGCATTTCGCTTCGCTCAGCCATGAGAAGCGAAACAGGCGTTTCGCTTCGCTCAGCCATGAGAAGCGAAACAGGCGTTTCGCTTCGCTCTGCCATGAAAAGTGAAATAGTCGTTTCGCTTCGCTCTGCCATGAGAAGCGAAACAGGTATTTCGCTTCGCTCAGCCTTAAGAAGCGAAACAGGTTATGCGAAGCGAAATTCTATGCGAAATTCCTCCCATGCGAAATTGTTTATGTTGTTATTAAAATGTGACCTGATTAATTTTCTAATGCGTTTTTGTTAAAGGACTGTTAATGAAAATAAAATTTTTCCGAGCTGACCTGGCAGCTCAACCCCAGCCAGGGGCTCTACCCCTTGGACCCTTCTAGGGGCTGCCGCCCCTAGACCCCGCTACCAGGGGCACTGCCCCCGGACCCCCGTTAGTTGAGGGTTTCATTCACCTAGATGTAAGAAGTAGTTGAAATGGATAATTGATACCCGTGCCTTGTTACACTGTTAGCCGTGCACAGATAAGGAAGGGCATCACACTTAACTCCGAGAGAAACAGGACCCAGGTGAGTTTCTATCCCCATTTTTGTGTTATGTTTTGGGGCTGTGTGCATACTCAATGTGATTAGTTAATACACTTACCTTAAGTGTTAAGTGTATGTCGTATGAATGTTTATAAATATACCTAATTAGTGTAGAAAGAGTTAAACGTATGTGTGAAGAGGTATATGGGAACAGATATAGCTAATGAAAGAAAGGTATGTACGATATGTGTAGTGTATGAATGGTATGTAGAGTTAAAGAATAAAGGGTTGCCTACCCTAATAATATAGGCGAAGAATAAAGGGTTGCCTACCCTAATAATATAGGCGAAGAATAAAGGGTTGCCTACCCTAATAATATATGCGAAGAATAAAGGGTTGCCTACCCTAATAATATATGCGAAGGTTATAGGGCGAAAGGCTCTTTAAAAACGTAGAAAGGTTATGTATGTATAAAATAATGAAGATAAGTAAAAATAGGAATGTATGGAAGTAAGAATGTAAAGAATGAGAATGAAATGTATGTTACCTGCTTAACTAGAACTCACTCAGCGTAGCTGACTTTTAGTATGCACGCAGGCAAATAGGTTGAGGCAGCTGGCTTGAGGAGGGACACATGACATGAGCTAAAGAGACTGGTATCCATGAAGAAGTGTCATGATTGTCTTATGTTATGTCTATGAAAGGATATTTTGTATGTTAAGACAAGATTCGATGTTTTGTAATGTAATGTATGAAATTCTTTTAACTATTCCGCGAAAGTTTTAATTAACTCTGATTTTAGAACTGTGTTTATGAGTAAATCCAACGCCAATGTAGGGTTTCCGGGATCGGGGCCTTACAGCTGTGCCATTATCTATCATATCTGATCGGGATAGTAGATTTACTTCTCATTTTTGGAAAAGTTTCCAACAAGCGTTAGGAACTCAATTGAATCTTAGCACTGCTTATCATCCTCAAACTGATGGGCAGAGTGAAAGAACAATACAAACACTTGAAGATATGCTCCGAGCTTATGTGATTGATTTAGGAGGAAGTTGGGATGATCATCTTCCTATGATGGAATTTTCGTATAATAATAGTTATCACACGAGTATCCTGGCCGCACCATTTGAAGCATTATACAGACGAAAATGTAGAACGCCGGTGTGTTGGTCTGAAACTGGAGATAATCAAATGTCTGGACCTGAAATAGTCCAAGAAACAACGGATAAGATATTGCAAATCCGTGAATGACTTAAAAACAGCAAGAGATCGACAAAAGAATTATGCTGACGTTCACCGTAAGCCATTAGAATTTCATGTAGGCGATAAAGTTTTGTTAAAAGTTTCACCATGGAAAGGTGTTGTACGATTCGGCAAGAAAGGAAAACTAAGTCTGCGTTTTGTGGGACCATTTGAAGTATTAGAACGAATCGGTACTGTAGCTTATCGCTTACGATTGTCAGAAGAAATGAAAGGCATACATGATGTATTTCATGTTTCTAATTTATGCAAGTGTTTGATTGACGAAACTTTAGCTATGCCTTTAAAGGATATTGAAATCAATGAGAATCTAAAATTTGTAGAACAACCTCTACAAGTTGAAGATTTCCAAATAAAGAGACTTAAACGACAAAAGCTGAAGTTAGTCAAAATAAGATCGAACTCCTGAAAAGGACCAGAATTTACTTGGGAGTTAGAATCGGAAATGAAAAAGAAGTATCCACATCTGTTCTAGCGAATCTCGAGGACGAGATTCATTTCAAGGTGGGGAGGATGTAAAAACCCACAAAATTTTGGTTCAAATTTGACAAGTTTATAAAGTTAAAGGGCTAAAATATTCATGAGATAAATAATGGGAAAAGTATGGTAAAGAAAAGAAAGCATTTTTATGCTAAGGAAATAAGTAAGGAAAACTTCATCCCACATGGAAAGTGGGAAAGAAATGAAATCACTTTATATGGAAGGAGTTTTCCATGATAATATTCTTGTATGGCTAACCACTCTCACTAATCCTAGCGGAGGGTGCGAAGCACCTGACGCGCACGGACACGGATTCGGATACGGACACGGACTCGGGCGATGGGCGTAATGTGGATTCGGACACGGACACGGATTCGGATTCGGGCGACGGGCACGGACACGGACTCGGGCGATGGGCGTAATGTGGATTCAGACACGTACACGGACTCGGGCGATGGGCACTTCGCACGCTCGCATCGCCGCGAGCCGCTTAAGAGCCGCCTTTGTATTTTTGGATTATGAGACGAAATCAAGATATGGCAAGTTACCAAAAGATCGGGGACTAAAAATGAAAGATTTGAAAATTTTCATCTTCGCGTATCGCGAAGAATCTGGTCTTGCATCTTCGCGTATCGCGAAGTTGCAAGCCATCGACAATTGACACGTGGCAGGCCGATGTGACACGTGGCAAGCCTACATGGTGACTTAGCGAGCCTAGTGCATCTTCATGTATCGCAAAGATGCTTCGCGTATCGCAAAGTTGTAGCAGTTTTGCTATAAATAGATCGGCTATGGGGACCTCACACCTCAACTCACACACACTTAACCTCGATTTTCGTGCCGAAATCCTGTTATTTCCGATACGATAGTTGTCTAGAAGTACAAGCAAGTAGAAGTGCTGTCCACGTGAAGTTTTAGCATTTCACATAAGCAAGCCATACAAGGTAGGGGTTCTGTCCAATTATTTTATTATATATGGCTTAGACCCTAGTCGAGGGTATAGTCTATACCTTGATCAGATAATAAGTGAAATATAGCTTTCAAAAGATAAGGTTATGAATAAAATATTATTCTTTATAATAAAGATATTTCTTATGAATAAAGGAATGGGATATACATACGTTTCTTCATGATAAAAAAACGTAGTATATATTTATGTTTTATAAAAAGAAATGAATATCAAGGTATACGTTATGCAAATAGACATAAGGTCTATAGCTAGATTGTAGATCTAGTTATTTATAGAATGCTATTCTCGTACTATAGGTCCGAGATAAAGATCAAACATTTGTTGGTGAAAAATCTTGAAATCAACAACAGGTGAATACGTCCAAACCTTTTTATAGTGTGAAATGTTTTATGACGTGAATACGTCTATGTACTGTATATTTTGAAAAGATATTTACTCTTTAAAACTATGCACTGTTATCCATATGTAAAAGAGTTGTGGAAATATTTGCATGAGGGTTGGTTCAAAACCTCTAAAACGTTTTGATACAAGGTAGTACTAAACACTCAGGCTAAAATACACATGTGTCTGGATCCTTACATATATGTACTGTAGTGGGCACACTACAGACATACTGACCATGAGGCAAGTGACTGTCTCTAGGGCGAGTGAAGTCCGATTATATGGTTTGTGCGTATGTTAGCTCCGATGAGATGGGATTCAGACCCACTGAGTCGTTGAACACTATTGATGTTGTGTCATTACGAATTGTGAAAATGTTTTATTGAGTCAGCGTATTCACCAGCATATAGCTGACGTATTTTGAAACGGTTTTCAGGTAACCAGGAGTAAGGAATAGTGATGGATATGCAAGTGGAGATAGAAGAACATTAGGCAAGTTTATAGCTGGTGGCTCAGCTAATTTTGTATTGAGGCATATATATATTAAACTTGTTTTTAAACAAGTAATTTTGTAAAATAAACAAGGGTATTTAATTCCCTATGTTATGAAAGTAAATATTTTAAAATAACATTTTCCGCTGCAAACTTTGATAAATTGACAAAAGTGGTACCAACTGTGAGTCACATGCCTAGGCCCGAATGCGGGGTGTGACAAGTACATTACGGTTGTAATATGCCCAAATGAATATCGATGAGAATTATAGTTGCAACATGTCCAAAAGGATATTGACATGTGTTACATCGATCAGAAATCATAAAAACGAACAAACTCTTAATATGCTGAAAAGGATAACGAGACGTGTTTTACATCTCTTGAAAATCATAAAACGAATACCGGTACCAACATTGGTATCGGATGCATTCCTCACAAAGTTTATACTAGAACGTCAAGAAAAACACAACACGTGCAATTTTCTACGACACAACCTTTGGCGAACCACGTCATGCACTAACCATTTGCAAACCACGTATGTCACTAAAGGGACAAAAGCCACAAACAAAAACATGGCTACTAGAGCTTCGAACAACAACTAACTTGTTGACGTATTGAATAATCGTTGCCGGAAATTAAATGATGTAAAATTCTACCGTAAAAGACCATCGTCACTATCAGTAATAATGTTTCCAACTTTGGCTAAAACAACTACAAACGCCTACTGCACCTGTGTTTCTTTTTTTTTCTTTTGCATCTATATATGATAAATTCACAACGTTTCACTAGAATTTATAGAACCGGCCCCGCATAATATTCCAGGTAAAAAAAACTAGTTTTTGTTAAAAACCCATTAGTGTACTTTATTTCTTAAAAAAAAAAAGAGAAAAATTAAAAAAGGCGTTCTCATTCTTGGTAATATTCTTCATATTATTCTTTGTAATATTTTCTTTCTTTCTTTTTTCTTTTGGAATTGATTTGCTTCCAAGAAGATCTCAAGTCTCTTTAGTTCCAAGTTTCACATTCTTGATTTTTTTTCTATATAAAAACCCATTAGCATTAAAAAAACTTCCCGACTTCTCATTCTTGATCATATTCTTCTTCGTTCGCATTCATGATTATTTTTTCGTATTTTACTTGTTTGAATTCTTGATTTTCGCTAAAAACTCATTAGCATTCTTTATTTCTTTTAACAAAACCTTGATTCTCAACTAATGAGATATCCTAACAAACAAGCCAAGGCCCAACATGTCTGCCTAATCTAAGTGGACCTAATATTAGTAACTCCAGGTACATGCTAGCCCATTAGGGTTTTAAGCCCAAGTACATTTGTATAAATAGCAAGCATCCCCTCCACAAACAATCAAATTACTTTTCCTCTCTAACCTTTTACATTCTCTTTTGTGTTTCACACACTTGTATGCACACATAGATCACCATGAAGGTGATGATGACGTCTTTTTGCTTGTTCGCTCCTCCACATCACTCACTACACTTTACCTTTTATTTTAACAGAACATCATCTTGCTTTTGCTACATGAAAGAAGGATGTTGTATATATTGTGTAGTTTATAACCCAAATCAATCAATTAACAAACAAGCAAACCTGGTAATCTTGTAAGCAACTATAGATGAAGAATTGCAACTTGTATTATTCTATGATTTTTGTAATCAATTTCAGATAAACCTATTTATGGGTCATAAACAATAATTTATCGGATAAAACAGAGAATTCTGCACATGGAATTGAATCTAATTGAATCGTGATGTTGATGAAGAACCAAGAGAGAAACAGTAACCTTGTTTTCTCTTCTGTGTATTTTCGATTGAGATGGATTATGTTAATTAATATATTTAATATATTCCTACATGTGCTTAAACTTACACTGCATTCTTGAGTTTTTTATTTAATGGTTTAGAAAAAAATAGATAAGAAAATTTTCCTTTTTTTCATTCTTGAGTTTTTTCATTAAAAGAAAAGAAAGAGAATGGAAAGAAAAGTTAGGGCTTTTTTCCTTCAAAACTTTCCAGTCAAATATGGCCTGATTCGGAAGGAAAGTTTATAGTCATGTATAATATTACTAATTTACCTTATTTTTTCCTTCCTATCTAACTCAATAATAAGGACATGATTGTAAAGTTACAATTTTTTTCCTATCTTTTCCTTCCTATCTAACTCAAGAATGTAATTAACACTTTCTTTATATTCTTTTATTTTAACTCGAGAATGTCTTTTAAATATATAATTTATTTTCCTTTCTTCCCCTATCCAATCTTATCATTTCTTTTCTTTGTATTTTAAACCCGATAATGCAGTGTAAAATAAAAGGAAGAGAATGGAAAGAAAAGTTAGGTCTTTTTTCCTCCAAAACTTTCCTACCAAATATGGCCGGATTGTGAAGGAAAAGTTTATTTATTACTAATTTACCCATTTTTCCTTCCTATTTAGCTCAAGAATGAGGGTATAATTGTAAAGTTACAATTTTTTTTTCTTATCTTTTCCTTCATATCTAACTCAAGAATGTAATTAATACTTTCTTTTCTTTTATTTTAACTTGAGAATGCATTTTAAGTATATAATTTCTTTTCTTTTCTTCTCTTATCCAATCTTATTATTTCTTTTCCTTGTATTTTAAACCCGAGAATGCAGTATTAGGGCATGCTTGGGATTGAGTTTGGAAAATGCTTATTGGCTTATTAAGGTCTTCAAAAAGCCACTGAGATAAAATGTGTTTGGCAATCATTAAAAACTTCCTTACGTTAGATTTTTGAAAAGGTTAAAAAACAGTTTTCCAAAAGCCTCAAATCCTAACTTTTTAAAATGGTTTTTTGAAAAAACAAATAAGCCAAAAATCATGTTTCAAACTCAATCCCAAACATGCTCTTAATTAAGCCCATTTCACATAAAACTTAAGCGCAATTGCTTAAATAATAAACCCAATGATTTACAAAGCCCAAATAACATTTAGAATTAAATCGATCACGCACTACCGCGTCACCTAACTTGTTTAATCTCTAACGTTATTTCCTCAATCGACAAGTTATTCCAATAACACTAAAATAACCAACAAAAGAACCCGAACCGAATCCTCATGGGTTCGAGGTTGGCGGTGGTGGCGGCATTGATGGTTGTGGTGGTGGTGGCGACAGAGGTGGCGGTGGAGGCGGCGTTGATGGTGGTGGTGGGTTTTGAAGTTTATTTACCTTTTTCATTTGTCTCTCTCAAATTGGAGAAATGACAATTTTTTGCTCTAAAATTAACCGAATTAGTCTCCGTTAGGAAAAGACTCGGTGGAGGCCAATAGAAAGAAAGTTGAGTTTAACCTAGGGAATTTCTTAAGTTGAGATTAATATCGACTAATAGGCCAATGTTTTGATTATTAAAATCCAATGTCCTATAATTTTTTGATTTTATTACAGGTTTTAATGTATATAATACAACACTCGATTCATTCACTTTAAGTAATATTAAATTTTTAAATGATAAAATTATCTTTTGCAAACCATAATAATTATTAAACATTATTTAATACACATATAATTCACTATAGTAACTACATATAATAATGCACATTTAATAATAATACTAATAATAATGCGTATTGAATTTTAATAATCACAACTAAATGCTATTGGTCGATAATAATCTCAACTGAGTTTATCGTTACTGGTGGTCATAATTTAAAAACATTGGCTCTCAGCAGTTCCCCGTTAAAGAAAACTTAACGGCGTTAACTTTTCCGAATTTCAAAATGATTAGGTTTGTTATCAGAATGGTGCCACAAGCGACTTAATTTTTGTCACAAGAAAGTTCAAACGCCTTATTGGAAGCACTAATCAAGTCATTTGGAGCATTGTTTCGAGCTAAGTTTTACATCAATCGACTTGTATCCTCTTTCCGATCAAAAACCCTGAAAAATCAGTTTGAAATTCGCAAAATAGTTAACGTTGTTATGTTTTTTTCTAACATGGGACCAATAAAAGCCAATTTTTTTAAATTTTGGACCAACAGTGACGATAAACTCAATTGGGATTATTATCGGTCAATATCCTTTAGTTAGGATTATTAAAATCCAATATCTCTAATGATATTAAAACCCAAACATAATCAGTGTTTATAGCAAGTCGGGTTAGATTTAATTTTTACAAATCCACCGTGAAGCGTGGCCACATACTAGTTTTATTACTAAACATATTATGAAATATTTTTTTGTTAATTGACTTGATACCATTAATAGTAATTTTTTTGAAGGGTAAAATTGTCTTATGTAACCACTAAGACCATCACCAACATAGATGAGTTTTTGGGTGAAGAATACGTCCAATGTGGCACATGGCCCACCATTTTCCTCTGTTTTCTCTCTTCTCTATTCTTCCTCTCACCTCACATGGCCCACCATTCTCTCCACATAGATGTTCTTAGTTTATTCTTGGTGAAGAATCTTACTCACATTCTCTCTCTTCTAAAAATCTTTTATCGGAGATGTTCTAATAAGTATTATATATTCCTTGATGCACATACAATTCACTACATTAAGTACATATAATAACGCGCATTAATAATAATAATACTAATATTCAAATATAATCTGTGTTAAGAGCAAGTCAGGTTAGATTTTACTTTTACAAATCCGCCGTGAAGCGTGAGCCACCCAGTAGTTTTATTGCTATACTTATTATGAAATATATTTTTATTAATTAACTTGATACATAAATACTTGTGATTTACGTTGACCAAAATAAACTTATGAATGGAATTTCGACTAAACTAGATTGGTTTCCTCGTGTGATGTCGTGGGAGTGTAGTTTTGGTCGATAGCGGTTCAATTCGCGTTGGTTTGGTACATTATGGTACCGGAATGATATGGCACTTGGTAAACAACCGAAAGACAAAAAAATTAAAGTATAGTTGTAACGTGTTTAAAAGGATATTGACATGCGTTTACATCGATCAAAAACTACAAAATGAACAAAGTTGTAATATGCCCACAAGAAATATAGTTGTAACATGGCCAAAAGGATATTAACGTATATTTCACTACATTAAGTACATATAATATGCACATTTAATAATAATAATAATAATAATAATAATAATAATACCAAAATATAATAAGTGTTTAGTGCGAGCCGGGTTAGATTTAACTTTTACAAACCTGCCGCGAAGCGTGGGTCACCCACTGATTTTATTAATAAACTTATTATGATATATATTTTTTCGCGGCGGGTCACCCACTGATTTTATTAATAAACTTATTATGATATATATTTTTATGAATTGACTTGATACATAATTCCTTATAATTTTACATTGACCATAATAAACTTATGAAGGGAATTTCGACTAAACTAGGCAGATTTCCTCTTGTGATGTCGTGCGAGTTTAGTTATGGTCGATAGCAGTTTACTTCAGTTTGGTTTGGTACATTATGGCACCGGTATGGTATAACACTTGGTAAGACAACTGAAAGACAAAAAAAAAGCATAGAAATATAGTTGTAACATGTCCAAGTGGATATTGACATGTGTTTACATTGATCAAAAACCATAAAAACGAACGTCTTAATATCCTAAAGGGATTTCGTTACGTGTTTTACATCACTCGAAAATCATAAAATGAATACTGGTACAAACATCGTTATCGGATCGACTCATCACAAAATTTACACCAAAACGTTGAGAAAAAAACTAAACTCACCTGCAATTAACATAACCTTTTGCAAAACCATGACACTAAACCATTGGCAAACCATGTACGTCGCTAATGAGACACAAGCAACAAACAAGAACATGGCTGCATGAGCATCTTGAACAATATATCAAATAATATATGTCGGTAATGTAATTAAATGATGTAAAATGCTATCTTAAGACATTATCGTTGGATACTGTAATAATGTTTCCAACTTTGGCTAAAACAACTACAACCACCTCCTGCACCTATGCTTCTATTTTTTTGCATATATAGAATTTACAGAACCGACCCGACGCAACAATTCCATAAGCCTGGGCCTCTGTTGCTAACATAAAAACATCTCTTTCCATGTCTTCGGATACAACCCATAAGGGTTTGCCCGTTCTTTGTACATAAACCCTTGTCAGGGTTTCACCTAGTTTCAGCAGTTCTCCCACTTCCAGGATGAATTCTGCCGTTGCTACTTCTTTCAGTCATCTATCATTTATCTTTCCCTAGCGAGTGAAGAAAGAGTGGATGTTTTGAACGAGTGTTGAGCGAGTGAAGTGCCCCATAAGCTATAAGGGCGAGCTATATGTATCAATTCTGTGAGCAGCGATTGAACTGAACGTAAAAAGTGCATCCAACAGGAATCAAACCTACGAATTTGCCCGGTTGGACGCTTTAACCATTCAGCCATGGATGCAAAGAGACTCAGCGAGTGAACTAGGTTTTGGTATTCCTTCTTGAGGTTCTATTTCTTCCGTTAAAGGAGATTCGAGAAAAGATGGAATAAAAAGACGTGTTTCCGGAACGAACAAGATACGGGTTGAGAAGGGGAGTTAGCAAAGTTAGACAAGATTGGAATGGGTATCCTTTTTTTATTTTTGCTTTCTGAACCTTTGTTTGTTTTCGGAAAACGTGATTTGGCTCAGGATTGCCCATTTTTTTAATTCCAGGGTTTCTCTGAATTTGAAAGTTATCACCTAGTAAGTTTCCATACCAAGGCTCAATCCAATTAAGTTCGTAGCGTCTACCAATTTCGCCATATCCTCCATTTTGAGATGAAAATCTCCAGACAGGGTAAAATTACTAGTTTTTGTTGAAAACCCATTAGTATTCTTTATTATAAACAATGGGTTCTCATTCTTGGTAATATTCTTCTTCGTAATGGTTTTCTTAATTGATTTTCTTCCAAGAGGATCTCAACTCAAGTCTCTTTAATTCTAAGCTTGGATTTTTGTTATATAAAAACCCATTAGCATTCTTTAGCCCCCCCCCCCCCCCCCCCCCCCCGCCCCCAACAACACACACAGGTCTTTGTCTTTGTTTTCACATTCACCTAGAATGTACTGAAACATCCAAGCATGTTGGACCAATCCGCCTTAAGAGCGTTATGTATTTCTTTTGAATGCAGGAAATACGCGTTTTCCAATCTCTTGTCCAAAGTTTCTGGAGTTCGTGGTGGACGATCGTCAAGTCTATAAGTTAGACATATTGCTCTTTCATCGTCTTTAATGATCATATTATGTAATATGATACACGTATACATAGCCCTTTTCATTTTTTCTAACAACCATAAACGACATGAATTTTTATAGTTTGAGAAGATAATTTTATCAAAAGAATATGCAGTGATTTGGGAGTGAAAGATGTATATAGGGGAAAATTGATTTTTTTTATAAAGAAATAGCCGTTGACAACGGTTAGGTTGACAACTACTCCACCATACTCAAAACGTCGAGGGGGGGGGGGGGTGCTAGTCCAAAATGTTTGTCACGACATGCCGACGACAGATGAACTACGGAGTGCTCCCAAGAACCGATTTGACCAATGTGAGCCTACCACAAAAAGAAATCTATTTAACTTTCAAATTGCTCAATCTTAACTGGAGTTTTTCTAATATGGGATTCCATGTCTCGGATGAATTCATGTGAGCACAAATTAGAAGCCCATGATAAATAACAGGAAAGTTTCTGACGGGCTCACAATTAAAGACATTTGCAAGCCTACGAAGATTTACTTTTAAACCAGATGCAAGTAAAACGCACCAATAGATGCTATTGAGACTAATGAAATTAACCTCAATATGTATCCTCCCGACAATTGCATCATCAAATTTACACTTTGCAAAAGTTCTTCATATTTTGGCCAGTCTTCCAAATACTTGCTTCATCACATATTTAGTTCCACAACTATTTTCATTTTTGGTATAGAAATGAATGTTTCAATAAATTTACACAAGTCTTCGCAAAAAATTCACTTTATATTTTAATAATTATGAGAAATTACACAAGTTATTCAAGAATTTTTTTTCTTTTCGCGCGCGGGCATGTTACAACCTTAAGTTCAACAAAGAAAGTTGAGTAAAGTGCCATTTTCGTCCTTGTGGTTTGACAAATAATGTGAATTTAGTCCAAAAAGTTTATTTTTTGCATATGGACTCTTCACGTTTCCCAGTTCTTGCCAATTATATCCAAATTATTAACTCCGTTAAATTGAATCGTTAACTCAGGGATAGACATGTCTTTTTTCACTCTTTCTTTATTACATGAGTACAGTGCCAAAATCGTCCCTGAAGTTTGGTCACATTTGCTAATTTCGTAAAAAAATATTTTTTTTCGCAATTACACCCTCGATGTTTCCCAACTATTGCCAATTTCGTCCAATTTGTTAACTCGGTCTAAATTTAACGTTAACTTAGGGGTGTTACTGTCCTTTTACATATTTTTTTACATTGTTATTATCTAAACCCCTTATATGACTAAATATAACGAAGAATAAACAAACGGATAATATATTGGATTCAAACATAGGAATCGTGAAATGTTATATATGTCATCAAACAAACACATAATAACAATAATGTAAACAAACATGTAAAAGGACAGTAACACCCATAAGTTAACGTTGAATTTAGACTGAGTTAACAATTTGGACGAAATTGGCAACGGTTAAGAAAAATCGAAGGTCTACTTGCGAAAAAAAAATATTTTTGGATGAAATTCACAAATATGACCAAACCTCATGGACGATTTTAGCACTTTACTCGTATAATAAAGAAATAATGAAAAGCCATATCTATCCCTGACTTA
Organism: Bidens hawaiensis; assembly: GCF_021521415.1. Classification (NCBI taxonomy): domain Eukaryota; kingdom Viridiplantae; phylum Streptophyta; class Magnoliopsida; order Asterales; family Asteraceae; genus Bidens; species Bidens hawaiensis. Next base: position 2,650 of record NW_027505414.1, on the reverse strand, counting down.
ACGATTAAATTTAACAAGGTTAGTGATTTGGATGCAATTGACAAGAATTGAAAAACGTGGATGGTCCATATACAAAAAAATAAACTTTTTGGATTAAATTCGCATTATTTGTCAAACTACAAGGACGAAAATGGCTGATAAATTTTGATGCAAAACGTGTAGACACCAATATACACAAAACAATCTTTTAGCACAATATTCACAATTCACAACCCAAAAACCTTAAAATTCTTCACAAACCCATAAATCATAAACCTAGTAACTACAAGTATTCAGAAAGAACAATCTCAAGGTGCATTCTAACTTCCAACCGACACGTCTCCAGGTGCCGCACCCTGATCAGGTGATTCCTCCACAACTGCATTCTTTTGAGGACTCACTTCGATCCAGTCTTCAACTTCGAGAGGATTCGCTGACGGGGCTTGAATTTCTTGAAACTGCTCATCTGAATCTTGGTCCTTTTCTTGATCCTGCTTAACAGGTATTTCTGTTGACTTTTCTGGTTTGACTTTGGTCTTTGAAGGTGGGGTGCTGGTTTCGGGTTTTATAACTGGTTTCTTGGACGCAGCAGTGTCTTTGCTATGGTTGACCACACTTGATGTAGGCTGGTCCCTGACTCGTGGGACCACAGTCGCCACGGTTCGGTCCACGGACCGGGTTACTGAAGCCAGCAAGCTCTTGTTTCTGCCTAGTTTTGGCGATTTTGGACGTGTGACGGGTATCTATAGTGTATAGACGAAAAATAAAACATATTATAAACTAGAAAATGAAGTGAAGATGCTACTTACACATAGATGAAATCAGAGAAAGACCGAGGGTAAAATAGTAATTTGTGTGTAATGCTCGGTCAAGGGCATCATAGTCAAACTTCACCTTATGGCCTATTTTATATTAAGTTACTGTTGGTGAAATAATTTAGTACAAACTAGGGGCTAAACGGGTCGTGTTCGTGGGTCAGTGGGTGGACAGGTCAACCCCAACATAAATCCGAAAATCGTGTCAGACATGTGAACACGAACACGACGCAAATACTAGTGAGTTGACACGACTAAGACTCGTTTAACCCGATTTTTTTTTAGTTTTTACTTTTTCACATATATACCTTAAAATTAACGTTTTGCAACAAAAATGCAGATCTTTATAAAACAAATTACATTTTAGTTATAAAAGATCTTATGTCAGTTTCCTTTTTCAGTTTTATATTTTGGCAAAAAAATACTTTGAAATCGTGTTAGACACTTAGATGTATGAACACGAGCATGATGCGAATACTCATGGTTGACACGAGCACAACACAAATACTAATGGTTGACGCAAACATGACCCGTTTAACCCAAATTTTTTTAGTTTTTACATTTTTCGCATATTAATATTTTGTTACAACAAAAAAAATACAAATGTTCATATTCTGGTTATTAATATTATGTCAATTTCTTTTTTTAAGTTTTAAAATTTTGGCATAAAGTACCCAACCGATTTAATTTACAATATAAAACATATTTTAAGGGTACGTCGATACGAAATAAAAAGCAAGCGAGTTAAACACGCCAACACATTGAGCTTTATTTATTCATTAATACTATTCTATGTAGTAATTTATAAATAATTTCACATAAACTAAACATGTTACTTACACAAAGACGTGCAGATAAAAAACGACAAAGGGCGAAATAGTAATTTCAAATAAAATACCTTCTTAAGTTCCACTTTAGGAGGAGGTTCTTTATAAAAACTTGGCATTGGTGCTGCTTTAAAAGTCAAGCTCTTTCTTAACAACTTGATTTCAGCTTCTTGGCTTTCCTGCATTTACACCCAATAATAATTTAAAAATGTTGATTTGTGTGAAATTTCAATGACCAAAAAAGTCGAGATTTGTGACCTTTGACTTTTCTTGCAAATTAGTCTTTTCCACTTCTTTTGCATGACTTTTTTCTTCCAACTTCGAAAAGAATTGTTTTCTCTTTTCAGCACGTTCTTCCAATCTGGAGGAAAAACCGGTGATACTGTTCCTACGCTGACCACTTCGTTTGACAATGACATCAATGAAAAAGTCAAGATTATGAAAAGAAGGTCAAACAATGAACGTAAGCAAGTAAGTTAAGGATAATACGATGAAGAAGTGGAATGAGTGTCATCGTCTTGTTTAACTGTCACCGACGATCTGCAATTGTAAAACAACCTCAAATATCAATTGGCAATTATTATTACACTTTAAGATTTGTAAACTTGTTTCATAATGTAAATTGTTAGACTAATTAAGAGGATTAAGACACTAACCTAAATGGTTACCAAATAACTACATTCCTAAATCCAACATCCAAAACTTTAAACGACTAAACTAGGACCGATCAAATAACGCATTTTCCATTTATACCCCTGATATTTCTTTCTATCTATAGAAAATGATTTTAAATGTTGCATATCTTTCAAGGGTCAAAATGGAATGAAATTTCTACTAATTACAATTTACAAAAATGACCAAAACACTTCAATTGCATATTGTAAAACTTACACTGAAACTTTAGGAGGATGGTCTTCATTTCCATTGGCTTTTTTACCCTAAAACAAATAATAATATTCACTTTTTCACTAAGAACACACAAATTCATCAAACAATTAGAAGGGTACTCAAAAAATCAAAATAGCATAT